>NC_041368.1:807044-849544 GCF_900634415.1 Cottoperca gobio | reverse complement strand
GAATGTAATGACCTTGCGCTGGGGGGTAGGGCGCCATCCTCTGGAAGAGGATACGTTTGTTGTGTTTAATGCTCTTGATACCCTCTTCCTCCGTCTCACGAGTGAACTCCACCTGATGGAATTAAACATGTGGTTAGTCCTGCCATGGCTTCGTTCATCCATCAGCAAAGCCATAGGGAATTCCACCAATGATTTAAAAGTGATGTTATTTAAATTCCATTCCATTACAGGTCATCTATGCTCGTATCCAGAATAACTTACAGTGAACTAACTATAGGATCAGTCTGACAATCTGAGGCAATGAATGACCTGCACTGACCTGAAATGGGGAAGACGGCTGCGTCTCGGACCAGGAAAGGTTTGACCTTGAAGGCCTTGCTGAGGGCAGCAGCTTGGTACACGGCACCCATGGCTGCTGCCTCGTCAGCGTTGATGTTCTTCCCCAGCTCCTCTCTACATGAAAAAAATACACAATTACAACTGGAGCAATCCAACCAAACCTGCCGAACTAAAACTCAACTTTCTCCAATTAATCAGAGTCAGAATCAGGTTCATAACTATAAACATAGAAAATAAAATAAAGCAAAGTACTGCAAAGGTCGAGAAACATAAATATAGAATAGAAAGAATTGGGGGAAGAGTTCGATGAGACGGTGACAAAGCAATGTAGAATCAAAATTCAGGTTGTGGAAGAATGTAGTTCTTTGTGTTCAATTTGAAAGTGAAAGTTATTCAAATGAGAGCAACCTCTCGCTGACAGGACTTACTTCTCCACAGCTTTGAGCAGCACTTCCTGAACTTTGGGGACACGGGTGGAGCCACCGACTAAAATCACCTGCTCAATTTCATCCTGTTGGCAGAAATATAAGAACTCAGACTCACAGCATAGAACACAAAACATCCATTCATTTATACTCCCTGCTCATTATTTAAAACTAATACATTTAAAAAAGCCCTACAATAACATTTCATCTGTCCACACCTTAACATGGTAAAAGACCTAAATATGTTTCGCTAGAAAAGTGTTTTTCTCTTGTGCCAGATAACACTTTGTTTACCAATCAAACATTTCAATTCTTTTTTCTATTTCTTCATTAAACCTGGCTCCAACACCACCAGAGAGGTCACAACTGGCAGTGATGGGTGGTTCTATTTTCTGGCCTGCATCATTAAAGCATTACGGAAAAAAAGGAAAAAATAAAATAACAAGGACAAGTGGGTCAAATATCTACTCCCTACACAAACTTTGTGCAGAGTTTAACACTAGAAGACCATTTTCACATTCATCTGTGGAAGGGGGAAAGCTTCTGTGTGCTCACCTAAATATCAACTTAACATCACAACTAGCTTGGAAACCAATTGTGGTCGAGTATGCAACCAACACAAGGGTTGATGTGAAATCATAGAACTTCCATTGCACATCCTGCTGGTCTTTTCAAATGAGGAAACATCTCCTGTCTAACAGTTAATGTTCTTTTATCATAGTTTATGTGATAGTTTTGCCCAAAGGTTTTTTTTATTTAATAAAAGGCCATAACAAAAAGTGATCGGCTGCAGGACAATACCATATCCTACGTACACCATATCATATGTATATAGGATTCTATAAACTATTGCTGATATGAATTTATTTTCCATATTCTTATTCTATCTAGATGTTCTGTATTCTGCATCTGCGGTGACCTACAGCCAAATCCGCTCATGTCACCAAAGTTTCATCAGATCCCGTCATGTGGGACAACCAAGCTGCAGCTGAAGACTCAACGTGTAGCGACATGCAATGAGAATACTGACCAGCTTCATCTCTGCAGTGCTGAGGGCGTCCTGCACCGGGCCAGGCACTCTCTCAAACAGATCAGCACACAGCTCTTCAAAGTCCATCCTGGTCACCTTAGCTTTGAAGTCAATGTCATCCATTAAACCTTCCACCTGAATAAAACAAACACATTTTCTTTCAGTGCAATGGTGTTTGCATCCAAATGTTAGGATTACCTGGAGGAGTCTTTATCACGGATCTCATTTCTCATAGATAAACTACGACACTGCGGCATTTCTAAGATCTTATAAACATTTAATTTCAGATTTAAAAATCAGTTTTAAAATGTTCGAGTACTTGACAGAAGTAAAGTAAATAAAGAAATACAGACTGTATTCTAATTCCCTCTCTAGGTGCTGCAGACAGGTTTTAGACTGAGGGTTGCATGTTCACGTCCCTGCACTCACCTGGGCCATGAAGTCCATGTTTGCACTGAGCACCGTCTTGATCCTCTGAGCCTCTTTGAGTAGCTTGGCCATAGCCCGGTGGTTCTCCCTCACATCTTTCTTGCTCTTCTTCTGCTCATTGAACAGCTTGGCCAGGTGGTCCCGGAGTCGCAGGTCCATCTCAAAGCCTCCCAACCCACGGTCAATACCTACAGCCAGAACAAGAGAAGCACAAGTCTGAGGACTGAATTACCAAATATAAAAATAAGATATACTTTGTTTATCCTGAAGCATCTACATTCCTTATATGTGAACATTAAGAGCTTTAATGGCTCTGGCAGGATCAGCATGAAAGAGCCCACCTATCTACAGACACAAAGCTAAAACCTAAGTTCATTAACACCTGAGAATTATTCCTTCACACTCAATCACTTTTATTCATAAGTGTAAGTGGGTCGCCAATTGTGCTGAGGGGGATTATATCAGCGCACCAAGTTCTGTAAACACAAAATGAATGTACAAGTTTTCAAACAGAGGAACTGCAAGAGACTGGTTATACATGAGTAAATATACTAAACCACTTCCTGAGAAACACTTCAGCAAATATGCAGTAATGTCTGACTCCTGGGGCCAGAATCACGAAGAAGGTAACGTATTAGCCAGTGATGCCTGATAACTCCAGTGTTTGTAATATCACAAAGCCAGGGCAGATCACTATGGTAACCAGTGCTGCACAGATAAGTTCTTACACATTGACAAGTCAGCACGCTCAAGTCGTTATTCTACATGATCCTGACCGGGACTTAAGTACTTAAATCAGTACAATCACTTTGCCTAACATGATTATTATGCTTAAGATAGGAGACACATTTTATAAACAGAGCTACTAACAGACAAAGTTGTGATTATAGCTGCATATTAGGTTTATTTCATATTTAATTCCTGACAGGCTTCCTGGTAGAGTATATATTTCTAAACTCTTATCCATCACTGCAGCTCAGGACAACATGATACAACTTTCTGAGTACTAAATCTTTAGATTCAATGAGATAATAATAATAAATCATATTCACATTATTGTCTTTTATGGAGGAGGGACCCCCACATACTGTTAATCAGCACTAAATTATATGCAACATTTAATCATCATCTGTACTCTTGCTCTCTGCTGACAACAGAAAAGACTTTAAGCATCATATTCTAGTTTTATTTCAGCTCAGTGAATATCCCAGTTACTCTGTTCATGGTTCTGATGATGTCGTCACAATTGTAAAAGAACTCCACCTTCAATCTGTATTCCTTCCTTCACTCTTAAAAAAACCACTTTTAGGTTTTCCCTTGTTTTTTTTAACTACTGAAAAATGTGTACAAACATCTGAACTAAAGCCAGTCACAGCGCTGCTGAATGAGACCACAGTACAGACAAGGCTGTGATTAATGTGTCGATACCAATGTTACGACCCGGAGGCAGCCTGTCAGCAAACTGCCGACATGCTGCAGATGCATATCTCTGCGTGTAGTCTTTGAGTTTCAGATAGGATGAGGAGCAAAGATAGAAAAACGATGTGATATGCGATACATCAGTCTTCAGAGAACATTAGAATATGTGTATGGCTCAGAATATTATCTTAAGATTTTAGAGTGTTCCTAAAATCTGAAAAGTGCGTCAGTATCTCCAAAAGCCAAAATTAAACTACTACTGGTTAGAATTTGACAAGTGTGCATCTGTTTGTGTTACTTATTTTCATAATTGTGTCAATACAGTACAATGTGTTTATTATATGGCAGGTGTTGAGCCTGGCTCAGGAATGACTGCATTGTTAAGAAAAACGCTATTATGAAATAAATAGACTTTGGCTGTTTGAAATAAAATGTAATAAAAATAACCTCCCATAAATTATGACAATATTATGATAGAATAAGATTAAAAAAAAAGGTTATTACACTTTTATCTCCATCTTGAAAAGGTTTTAGAAGACAAAGCCGATTGTATACAGTAATACAGCATGCCCCTCACAAGAGGCTGATCTCTACACCAGACAGAATCCTCACTTTGTGACAGAAGCAGTCTCAGTGGCAGTGCACCGTGCTCCGTGCATTTGAATCCAAGTTTACTAAGTTAGTTAAGTGTATTTGCTTGATTAGCTTATTGTGCTAAAACTGTACCTTGTTTACTGCTAGTCTTGATAGCTGAGTGAGTTTCACTTGTTAGCCATCAGTCAGGGGCCTCTGGGTGAATGATTGCAGTGGGTGTGGCCAACACTCTCTTTAACCTCCCCAAGTTCTCCCACACTACACCGCTCCTCCGCTCCCTTCACTGGCTACCATTGCCAGCCCGAATCTGCTTCAAGACTCTGGTGCTGGCCTACCGTGCTGTGAATGGATCAGCCCCTTCCTACATCCAGGCCATGGTCGAACCATACACCCCAGCACGATCACTTCGCTCTGCGTCGGCCAATCGGCTCGCTGCTCCCTCACTGCGAGTGGGACTCAGATTCCCCTCAAACAAAACCTGCCTGTTTGCTATCCTGCTCCAAAATGCTGGAACGACCTCCCCATTGATGTGAGGACAGCAGACAGTCTTCACACCTTCCGTCGCAGACTGAAAACTCACCTGTTTAAATTGAACCTCGACCAATAATACAAAAGTTCAAATTCTGTATGTTGCACTTACATTGGTTTGGCTTATTTGAAGCTAATGTACTTGCAAGATTCTTGCTGTTCGGAGTTGTATCCTCATGACAGTTTGCACTTATTGTGAGTCGCTTTGGACAAAAAATACAGCTAAAAGAAGTGAAATGGATCAGTGGACTCACCCGACACCTCGGATCTGTAGCTGGGGTTGGGTGCCAGACTCCTTGGTTTTGACTGTCTGGTATGTGACTATGGTGGCAGTTGTGCTGCCTGAGCCCATATCATAAAACATCACATTCTGAAAGGGAACAAGGTCAGACTTTCAACTATTTGTAGTGGCTTATCAGTTGAGCTGGTTTTCCTACACAGAGACAGAAAACTCTGAACAAGATTCTTATTACATACTTCTCTAGCAAATGTTAAGATACATTAAAGAATAAAGCTGTCCATATTCTATATTTGTTATATTCAACAAATCTCTTCAAAAAGACTCAGTGGCATTCAACCCCAAGCCCATTGGTTCCAACTGAAGATGTAAATCTTTACAAATAGCTCACAAATGTATGATTTTGATCAGTCATTCTCTAAAACAGCTGGTCACTGTAGTCGTTACCGTTACGCAAACAGGAGCTGTAGTGAGTGTTTGAGGCAGATGTATGCGGGATCGAGTCAAAATAAACTTCAATGTGTGTCACCCAGTGCGGCTCACTGATGTGTTAAATTGTTGTTTTTTTACAACAATGGAACTCTATGGGAGAGGAAGAAGATATATCAAGCTTTGACATTCATTGTTTCTTGGGGCTGCGCATGGGATTTGTTAACTGTAATAAAATATATAGAATGATTATTTACGTAAATGTGGAAGTAACGCTGAAAGTGCACCTTGACTGTGTTGTCGATATCTTTCCTCCTGAAGACCCCATAGTTCAAGGCCACGGCTGTATTGTCGTTGACGAGTTGAAGAACCTTTAAGCCTGCCATCTGTGCAGCCTGCAGGACTGCCCTGCGCTCTGCCTGGTTGAAAAAGGCTGGGACGGTGATCACTGCATCTTTGATTGGCTGTTCTGTGAGTTGAAGAGATTAGGAGAATAAAGACAAAACTAATGAATATGCTTCACATATTGGAACATGTCATACAATAATGTGTCTTCTTCCACGTGCAAACTGACCTGCAAAGTCCTGAGCCAGTCCACGAGAATAATTGAGCGCCATACCGAGGAACTCCTCAGGTGTGTACTGAATTTCTCTGGCAGAAATAAATAAACAGAAAGCCAGATTAGATGCCCCAGTCTGACCCAGTGGTGTGTTTCTTTCTACAATCTACTGATGATATTTTTGCATGTGGTACTCTGATATTGAGGTTTCCATTATAACTGCTACAGTTTCCCTAAGGAAAGCTACAGTACCTCATCATCAGTCATGTTATTAGAAGAGATCTGTGATAATCAGTAATGAAAAAAAGTGTTTCCAGCGGTTGAAAATTATAACAAGCATCTACACTGTAGTGACGCACAGCCTGATACAGCCGTATCTGTATACACCACGTAGAGACGTAATGATGAACACAACTCTTATTAAACAACCATTTTAAAAGACTCAATACTACAATTAAAGAGACACATGATTTTCAAATAGCATTTATTGTATGATGGAGTATTGAATAAATAGGCAGAGACTCACTCTGAGCTTTTAAAGTAAACTGTGCCTCTCACTGAGTCCTCCAGCAGCTGGTGCTCAGGGAAACGCTTCTGGTAGAGCGCCACCTGGAGGTTATCGTGCTTTTTGCCCAGGAGACTTTGGAGGTGTCTATAAACAGTTTTGGGGTTCTTCACAGACTGAAACATACCAACATGTGACCATTAATGGCATACAAAGAAAAGATCATTATCATTTTGAGGTCATTTGAATGATTTAACTATGCATTGACAGTGAAAACGATAATCATCAGATTAAGCTGATATTCTATCTATAAATCAATTTAGGACATTAAGGAAAAATTCATACCATTCCAAGCGCACTGTCTCCCAAAAGTCTTTCATTTTCCTTGAGACATACAGCTGTGGGTGTTTTCCTCCTCGACTCCCTGAAGAAAAATACAACAGATAAAATGTTTAACACTGAAATGTCATTTCATGCTGTATTCATTTCACTTGCTTTTGTACTTGGTCTGTGAATTTAGGAAATAGAAACCTTGGAGTGGGCAAGCAAAGTGTGTACAGTCACTGCACCATGATCATGACAGACTCTTAGTTATACTCACTTGTTGAGAACAATCTCCATCGGCACACCAGGTTTCACTATCGCTACTTTCATCCACTCACTGCCCAGGTCAACTGACATGACAGCTACAGTCACTGGAAACATAAAGACGTGAGTTACATAGAGCTGGTAAGGCAGTCAGGTAACAGTTACTAGTTCAATGTCTTACAAACACGGCTCACCACTAGGAACAGGGCTTCATCATACAAGAACAATATTTTGCTGTAGGTTGTTGGATCACATTACCTGCTCGAGAAGGCAACATCGACAGAAACAAGGCAGAAGACAACAACCAGCGCCAGCTTCCGCTCTCCCATGATGAGCTGGAGACATGAACAAATGAAAATTTTAAACTGAATGGATATTCATCACAGGTCCTTATTTGTCCTAACCTTGTCCATATTTTTCAAGTGTGTTAAAGATCAGATTTGAACCTCATCACACACCACCATCAATATCAAACACCTTTAATCCCCTTCTCATCTTTGTCCATCCAACTGCACTGTAGAGAGGCTTCTTGTTCAGTGTTGTTGCTTGTCATTTTCATTCATTGTGTGGGAGCAGGTGCAAACCCCAAGAGGAACACGATGATCATCCACTTGAAAAGCCAAGTCTCTTCACAGGGCTTCTCCACAAGTCGAAACCGGGATATTGACATAATACTCAGTCTTTTGATAAATGTCCAATCACTACTTATGGTTCTTTTGCACTAATGTGGCCGCAATTACCTTCAAAGCAGTGCGCGCACCTTATCACACCCACCAAGTGTAGACAGTTCCAAACACGTGGCAATCATATCATTGTCAAGCGGTTATGTTGGCTACAGCATTAATAACTACAATAAACCACTCTGTACTCAGATGAAAGCTTGGGTTTCATCTTAAGGGTGAAAATGCATGCTGTAGCCAGAGTTTAACATTCAGATTGAGTACATTAAAAACCAGAACATCGTTTGTGTTTAAGGGAGAAAACATCAGACCATCTGCATATACACTTCTAACCGTGAGCCCCCAGTGAGGCAGTGACGCATGCATGCAAAACCCAAACTCTAATTATTCATATTAAATTAAATTAAATTAAAACTGAAAAAGTCTAATATTTTAGATTTTAAACACTTGGATTAACTGGCTAGTTGAAGGAGAAGTTGCTGATGTGTATTAGCTATATAGCCAAGTTGGATACAACAATTATTATTTAGCGTTACACCATTAACGTTAACCAATAACCGTTCAATTCAAACGCAACTGGACAATGTGGACCATCTTTGGACCTTTTCTAAATAAAAAAAAGCTAGCACTATTGAAATTAAATAAAAAAGCTGTAACATAAATTGACAGCTACTGTTAGCTAGCTCACTGTCTGACAACCATCAATATGGAAGCATGATTGACAAACTGCTGTGGCATTAATTTACCTTTCCTGAGCCGGTACAAATGCAGGTGTTGACGGTGCTTTCCGGGCAGGTTCTGGGATTAGTTTCCCTGGTCTTGTCTTGATTCAGAGCCTCTTTGTTGTCACACTTGGCCGTTTTAGTTACGCTTATCACCGGCTCGTTCTAAGCAGTCGGGCCCGGAACGCGGCGTCACCTCATTGGATCCACTGAAGCTGCTGCTCGGAGAATAATTAATGTCATGCTAACAATAACCAACATACTGTTTCCGGTTAGCATTTAAACGCAAAACACACTTTAGGCCAACAGACGTTATTGCAAATGACTCTAATAGTTATTTTTGATGGGATACCAAATTAAAATACTACAAATGTAAATAGGGATCTGCGAAACTACATAATGTATTACATAGAAAATAGCTGTAAATTTTATTCTCAAAGCAAAGTTGTATTACGTACGTTATTGCATACCAACAGATAACGTTTGCTAAACCGGGAAATGCCTGCTGCCAGTTACCGCTGCCTGTGAAGTTCATGTCATTTAACAATTACAGCAAAACTGTTATTAGAGGGCTTTAGTGTTTCAGTTCACGCACTAGCAGACCATGTGTGCTCTTGTTTTGAAAGGAAGACCTCTTTACCTCCGGTAATTTACTCCGGCTGTCTTGGTCTTGATGCTTGGTGCAACAACTGGCAATGACCCTCCACTCCAGACACGCCTACTTTACTCCACGCACTGCCCCGTGATTGGTCCACGTGAGGTGAGTGACGTAGAAAACTTCTGGCTACAGTCAATTGGTCCACGTCCAGATAGTGGGCGTAAATCAAATGACGACATTTCCAGATAAAGTCTGAGCAAACCACATGCCGCCTCATAAGTAATTAATTTTGTTGATTGTTTGTTACTTACTTTATTTTAAGTTATGTGTTGTAAAAAACATATTGAAATTAAAAAAGTAAATAAAAATAGTAATAAAAAATCATGAAATGCCTCTCTGAATGCAACTGATAATTGAAAAACCTGTAATACTTTTAAAGAAAAAAATCTATCTAGGCTACAAGATTACAGCAACAAGTAAAGCTAGACCTGCATGGAGGTGGCCCTGAGTTCAAGCACCCAATACAAGCTGGAACCTCAGGTTTATTGACCAAATATGCATGAGGCAGAGAATTTTATTTAACCATTACAAGATTGATATAGAACCGTTGAGTCTCTGTTCTCTTACATTTAGCTGAATTCTCATGAAACAATCATGAGGATACAACTACGAACAGCAAGAATCTTGCAAGGACATTATCTTCAAATAGGTGAAATCATTTTAAGTGGAAAACAATAGCTTGAAATAAGCCAAACCAATTTAAGTGCTACATACAGAAATAAGAATTTAAGGTAGTTGAAACAGATGGGGTTTCAGTCTGTGACGGAAGATGTGAAGACATTACTGGGTGGCAATCAGGCGCCAATTAGTTTGACCCAGTTTAAAGAGACAAATTGAACATTTACTTCCAGTTGACATCCTTACTGTTCATTTCTCCTGTGCACCGTGTTGCTCTGCGTGACAGAACAGGGTTTGAACAAGTATTTTTGTGCAGAGGTTATATAACACTAATGCAAATAACACTCAAGTTTAATGACATATTTTGTCATATTTGACAAATATGCATCATATACTGTATTATCTGATAATCATATAATAATGTAATATATGATATCATATGACAAGTTACATGCATCTTTTAAAAAGGGCCCCACTGGCAGATGATCAACTGCAAAAACCATAAATCCCAGAGACAATGCTACATAAGCAAATGCAATTAATGACTTTATTCACAATTTTAATCAACAAATTAGAATGACAGACGGTTAAATTATTTTTGAGTGTTATGTGCAAGATATCTAATTAGGACAAGCAAACGCAAAGCCAAAATTCCCCAAGGTGTAACTCAGCACGGTTTTCATACGCAGTATTACATGTTTTAAACTAAAGTACATTTATACAGCTTCCATTGAATTATGACTAGGAACACAATTATACAAGTAGGTCCATCACAGCTACTAAAAGCAGGAAGCTGCATTTGCTGCTAAAGAAAGTGGCATCCCGTGCAACAAAGCATGTGGTGTAGAGCCTGCGCTGATGTAAGGTTGGACACAAAGTGCTTGCTCAGGTAGGATTCGGACCATGATCACAAGCTTCTAGCTGTTTCTCTTGGTGTGGATGAGAAGGTCTCTCTGCAGGTTGACTTCCAGACTCCCAACAGTTTTGCTGCCAGGTGGGTCGGTGACCAGAGTCAGTTTGTTAAACACTCCTCGACCAAAATAGTCAGCCACAACAGAGAAACCATCATTCGAGCTGCGTAACTGAAAACCATGGAAAAGACACAAGAACGTGCATTAAGTCAAACATTCCTGGGATGTTTAGATAAGTACAATGCAGTTTTGGAGAAAATCCAAGGTATTTAATAACCACCAATTAAATTTTAATTTTTCATGAAAGAAAAATGTTTGTGTATGCTGTGAAATATAGTTATTAGAGAGAAAGAAAATCAGAACCGGCAGGAAAGACATTTTAAAAAATCAGCTAAGAAAATTGCAATCGGTGCATCTCTAGCTAAAATGAATAAATAAATAAAAGTATAACCTAATGAGTAAAGCAATTAGATTAAAATGCATCATGGAAAATCACACTGAATTAAAGAAGTGAATGACTATGTGATAACTGTCTTCAAGACATGAAGCAGTATTATATGTATTTTATTATTGTCAAATAAATATATCCATCTAACCATTCTAATGATTGAACACAACTTCTATTGCTTTTTGTCAAAGCTCAAGCATTGTTACCTGTCTGTTGAAGTTGTCATGCAAGTCTCGTTTCTGGTCCTGTGCACGCAGCATGTCCATGACTTTGCGGTTCTCTGGAGTGCAAGTTGGGCACTCAGCCTCACTCTCGGCATAGCTTTCGAAGCAGTGTTGGTGGAAGGAGTGGCTGCACAGGAAATGAACTGACGGCAGCTCCAACGGGCTGTTTGCACATGTTACACTTGGTCTTCTGGAATATCTTAGCACTGTTCAGAAATATAGGGGTAAAGATTTACAGTCATATTGGGCTAACTATGACCCCTGGTGGTCACATCAGCACAATGAAAGAATAATAACGAGACACAGAAATGCATTAAGAAACCAATAGAACTGGTGTTCATCAATAAAATGACGATAAACATTTGTCCTGACAGTTCATGACCCACCTCGTTTTGAGCTCCTGGATCTCGGAGCGGAGGTGAGCCGTTTCTTCACGGTATTGTCTGATTTTGCGTTCATCGTCCTCTATCTGCTGGCTCTCCCTCTGCAGCTTATTGATGAGGTAGTCTTTGATGACGGAGAGCGTGGCTGTCGAGTTGTGTGCTAGTGTTTGCACCACTACAGCAGCATAAAGATCATGGATGTTATGTTATGTCTTTTCAAACAACATGCTGCTGACGCTAAGTCTTCACCTGAACTGATTCTCATGTGATATTTACATCAAAATCCAAACCAGCATGCAAATAAAATGTTCACCAGCTCACCAAGTAATGGGGGCATCAGGTTGTTTTGGTCAATGTGATGTAAGACCTCACTGATGTAGGCCTTGCAGTCCTCTTCCTTTCTGGCAAAGTATCCCAACGCCTGCTCCCAAAGGCAGCCCTCTTGGTCCCCATAGCGCTTGCAGGCCTCCACTACTTTCCCATACTCTTCATTCTGCATGTGGTAGTGCATAATCTGCTGGTATCTGCACACAAATGCAAGTCATGTCCAATTTATCCACAGTCATATCATTACAAATACATACCTCTCGCCATGGGGTGAAACCTAACCAAAGAGAAGCTTTGTGGATCCATCAACAGGATGCTTTAGAGCACAGGTGTCAAACTCAAGGCACAACTATATCAGGCCCGCAAGAAAATATCATGTGTATCATATGCCTGCCGGTTTTGGGAATTAAATCAATGCATGGCACAACCACGGGAAAATAGATATTTGAGGAAGTATCTAAATGTGTGAATGAAATGAAACTGCCCCGGGACAAACTGACGACAGATGGAGCGCCTGCGATGCGCGGTGAAAAGAGCGGATTAGTGGGAGAAGATGCAGCGGGAGAACTGTGCAGGTGAGCTGACGGTGTATCACTGCATCACACACCAGGAAGCGCTGTGTTGTAAAGCTCTGGAGATGGAACATGTAACAAGCACCGTAACACAGACAGAAAACTTTATAAGAGTCAATTTAAGTCTTTTCCTAAGGAGACACATTCACATCCCTATCACACAGAGGTGCGATGGCTGAGTCGAGGGAAAGTGCTGAATAGATTTTTCGAGTTGCCTGAGCAAATCTGGCCGTTTTTGGAAAGCAAAGGGAAACAAACCACAGATCTCTGGGACGATGTGAGCTGGCCTGTTTGTGCGACATAACCAAGCATCTCACTGAATCTCAATCCTCAATGAACATATAGACGTCACGTTTTCTTTTTCTCTCTAGGCTTCCCAGCTTTTCTCACAGCCTATATAATTGTATTTATATGGGTACCTATTTTTCATGTATGATTGTATTCTTCATTCAACACTAAACTACAATTGTTTCACCTTTCACGATATTATCCGAGTCACGTGACTGCATCCTATTGGTTGTTGATACTATATTAGGTGAGGTTTGTTATTAGTACTGTTGAAGACCTAACGGTGGTCGAAACATGTTGGCTTTTTAATGATTTAGCCATTACAATAAAGACTTTTAAAATATTTTCTTCCTCGTGGTTTACTCCATTTTGGAGTGTCTTGATTTCCTTGCAGTTTTTAAAAACGTGACGTATGTTGGATCACAGAGAGTTATGTCTCGACCACATTAACTGGGCTTCATACATATTCAGATGCTGTTCCGTCTCTCACTTACAGTTTGCCCTTCTCATAAAGGTAGAGGACGCCTTCTTTGAAGTTGTGCATCTGGCAGAGGACCAGGGCCTTATCAAACACTGTGTGGTCACTCCTCAACAGCGACACAGCTTCCCCCTGCAGGACCTTTTTTCTCTCTGTCCAACATATGCATTAGAAAAAAGTCACAATTATTTTTACCTTGTTAAACAAAAAGCCTATTAATTTTCTAGAATTACACTGTCTACAGCGAACTGTATGATAAATGTTTATGCAAGGATTAATAAGTAGTTTGTGTGTATCGGACTGACCACAGGGTCCTGCTCGTGTGCCCAGTCTTGTAGCCGGAGCTCCAGCAGTGTGTCGTACACACCCTGGGGAGAACGGGGGTCCACCTCGATCATGTGCTCCAGGAAGGCTTCAGTTCACGGGGGTTGTTTGCAAAATTGGGATGAATTCCTCGGAGTTGGCCTTATACCAAAACAAATATGGACAGTCATTTAAAAGAAGATTTCTGACATTATATGATCACTCTGGCAATTTCAGGACCACAGGGTGTTAAAACACTGCAGACTGACCTTGTTGGCCCGACTCCTATCGAGGCTCTCTTTTTCAGCAGTGTCTCCGCTGGGTTGGTAGTTGGTGCAGAGACCCTTCAGGAGCAGTGTGGTACCTTCAGGAACATGGTGCATCAGCGTTTTGCCGTAACGCTTCATGTTGCTCTCAGCTTGTTCGAAAGGCAGACGCCCGATGTAACGCAGCCCTTCCTGATAGTTCTGGGTTTAGGAGGGAAACATAATAAAGTCCTTTTAAGACATGGAATATGTAATATTGCTTAATCTATCTGTTAAACTGATGAGACAGACACAGACCAGATAGAAAAGCACCTCATTAGCATTCTATCTGTTGCGACAGCTCTAGCATTAGCAAGGTTTTACAAATCTACCGCTTTACAAATATAAAAAATTAAATACTGGTGCCGCCAATTCTGCAGTCTGGTACCATGAATCAATTGCAGTAGCTGAGGGTGCAACGACATGAAGATATTAAGGGTAGCATCAGTCAAACCTAAAACGGTGGAAAACGGGATGGAAATATCACATTTATGTTTATTTCATGAATTTCCATCCAGCTTTTTTTATGCGCAAATTGAAAATGTGCATAAAAACAGATGAACTTAAACAATTCTAATTATTGCGGCTGGCGCAGATAATTGCGAATAATTGGGACAGACTGAAAGGAGCTTCAGATAACGGAGTTACTGTGCCCATTAAATGTGGTTGTGGATGGAACACAAAACCAATATGTGTATTGGTTGGTCATCAAATTGGGCGTGGGCCTAATCAAATTGGGCGTGGGCCTATCCTATACCTGAAGTTCGGAGATGAGGGGAAAACAAAGGGGCGGCAGGGCCAGGGGAAAAGGGCAGGGGACTGCCAGGGGCAGCAGAGAACCACCAACACAAACAAAGACATAGAGAGACGAACAGAGAGTAGAGACCACAGATAGGAGGAGAGATAGACAGAGAGAGAGGAAGAGATAAGCAGAGAGAACTAATAGAGACATACATAGAGATACAATGAGAGATAGGAGAGAGACAGAGAGATAGAGAGAGAGGACACAGAGAGATGACAGAGAGAGAAAGAGGAGCGAGACGAGAGATAGAGAGAGACACAGAGATGAGAAAAAGGAGAGACAAGAGTAGAGAGAGACAGAGAGAAGCGAGAGAGAGAGAGACAGAGACAAGATAGAGACAGAGACAGAGAAGACAGAGAGGAGAGAGCCAGAGAGACGAGGCAGAGGACAGAGAGGACATAAGACAGTAGTAGTAAGAAAGAGACAGAGACAGAGAGAGAAGAGTGAGATAGATATGCGATAGAGATATAGATAGCGAGCAGAAAAAGTAGCGAAAGACAGAGAGACTAGACAAGAGAGAGAGATACACAGAAGAGAGAGATAGGAGAACAAAGAAGATAAGAAAAGCAGAAGAGATAGCTGAAAGAAAATAAAAAAAAAGGATAAAGAGAGAAAACGAAGAAGAAAGAAAGAGAGAGAGAAATAAGAGAGAGAACGATAGAGAAAAAGAAGAATAAAATAAGTGAAAAGTAAAATAGTATAAATCAAAAAAAGATAAGAGATAGGAGAGATGAGTAGAGATATATGAGACACACACAGAGAGAGATAGATGATAAGAGAGAGGAGAGGAGATATAGATATGCGATGAAGAAGAATATAGAAATAATTTTTTAAAGATTAGTAGAGTGAGATATAGAAGATTACACATATACATAACATATATAGAGACACACATATAGATATAGTGTTAACACAAGAGAGAGAGAGTAGACTAAAGAGAGAGGTATAGTAAGAGAGAGATAGAGAGATAGAGTGAGAGAGGGAGGGAAGAGAGAGATGCCACAATAAAGGAGACATATAGATGACACGATAGACTAGACACACAGGGAGTATATATGAGATAGAGAGATAGGACAGAGAGAGATGGGATAGAGAGATAGATGATTGGGGAGATGATATAGAGAGAGATATATAATAGAGAGAGATAGGGAGAGGAGAGGGGAGAGAAGAGGGGATGGAGAGGGGGAGAGATATAGGATAGCGCTATAAGAGACAGAGAGACAGAGCGACCAGAGAGATAGAGAGGAGAAGAGATAGAGAGAGAAGAGAGAGTACAAGAGATAATAGAGATGAGACTACCGCGGATAGAGAGAGATGATGAATAGATATGTATGATGATATATAGATATATAATAGAGAGAGGAGATGATAGAGAGATATAAGATATATATGTATAGAGACACACACAGCACAAGCTATAGACAGAGACATTAGATATATACCACAGACACCGAATATAGAGATATATATATGATATGATATAGAGATTTATATATATATTACACACACACACACACATAATATATATAGATTATATAATATAATATATATCATATATATAGGGTTGGTGTATATAGATGATATATATATATATATATATATATATATATCTATATATATATATGGTAGTGCGGGAGAGGAGTAGATGTATATATATGGAGTATACGGGATAGGATATGTGAGATAATATATAGAGGGTGTGGGTGGGTAGTAGATAAGAGAGATCGATAGAGAGAGAAAGGAGATAGAGAGATAGAGATGATATAGGTAATATAGAGATGATATACATTTACATATAGAAGACAGATGAGAGTAGATCTAGAGAAGACAGAGAGAGAGAGAGGTATAGAGCGAGAGAAATAGAGAGAGAATATAGAGACAGAACATAAATATAGAGAGATAGCAGACCTGAGAGATATTATAACCACCCGGGAGACAGCGAGGGAGCGAGAGAGAGAACAGATGAGCGAGAGAGACAGAGAGAGAGAGAAGATAGAGGAGAGATAGGAGAGAGAGATGAGAGATGAGACAGAGGAGAGAAGAGACAGACAGAGAGAGAGAGGATAGAGAGAGAGGACACAGAGAGAGAGGAGAAAGGAGAGACACAGAGAGACAGATAGACACCAAGAGACAGACATCAGGATCTCCAGAGAGGAGACAGAGAGAGACAGAGGAGAGAGAGGCAGAGAGAGACAGAGAGGAAGACAGAGGATCAGAGAGATAGAGATGAGAGAGACAGGAGACGAAGAGAGAGAGAAAGAGAAAGAGAGAGCGAGGGAAAGAGCAGAGAGAGAGTAGGAGGAGTAGAGATGTAGACGAGGACAGAGAGAGAGATGAGGAGAGACAGGAGACAGAGAGGAGAGAGGAGAAAGAGACATAGAGAGAGAGAGAGCAGAGAGAAGAGAGAGAAGAGAGGAGAAGAGCGAGAGAAGTGAGAGAGTAGAGTAGAGAGTAGAGAGAGAGAGAGAGAGAGAGAGAGAGATAGGAGAGACACAGAAGACAGAGAGGAGAGAGAACAACATAGAGAGGATGAGAGACGAGAGACCACACAGAGACACAGAGAGACACACAGAGACACAGAGACAGACAGGAGACACAGAGAGAGGGACAGAGACACAGTAGAGATAGACACAGAGAGTACAGGAGACACAGGAGGGAGTGAGAGGAGACACACAGAGAGAGACAGAGGAGCACAGAGAGAGAGCAGGAGAGGAGACACAAGAGAGAGACAAGAATAGACCACAGAGAGAGACACAGAGAGGGATGACACAGAGAGATCAAGAGGAAGTAGATGGAGACGCAGTAGATACACAGAGATAGAGAGAGAGAGATAGATAGAAGAGAGAGAGAGATATAGAGAGAGAGAGAGAGAGAGGTAGAGATGGAGAGAGATGATATAATAATATATTGATATAATATATATACAGACATACATATATATATATATATATATATATTATATATACAATACACACTATATGTATACAAATATATGATATAGTATATGTGTATGTGTATATACATGTACTATAGGTGTAGTGTATGTGTATGTGTATATACATGTAATTAGATAGATTATATAGTGTATGTGTATGGGTATGTGTATGGGGTATGTGTGATAATACATGGATATGATAGTATATTGGGGTATGTGTCATGTGTAGTGTATGGGTATGGTATTATACATGTATGAAGATATATAGATATAGATAGATAGAGACGAATGATCGCGACATACATGTATATGATAGAGAGAATATATAGATATGAGAGATATATATATACACAGGTAGAAGAGAGAGATAGAGAGAGTATAGATATAGAGAGGATGAATATACGATATAGTAGACAGATAAGATATATATATAGATACACACACACATGTATAGTACATAACATACAGTATATAGACATACCTGACAACAGAGATAAGGAGATAGAGACACACAGAAGATATGATCGATGACACACATGGCGATACAACATAGATGTTATATATACACATAAAGATTATTAGATAGCCACATACTACAGATATATATTATATATAAATATATAGAAAGATAATAGATATATTATATATTTAGAGTGTAGGGGTATATAATAGGGTTATATAGTGTATCTAGATGGGTATAGATATATATAAGAGAATGTGGAGAGAGATATGAAGAGAGAGAGATAGAGAGAGAGAGAGAGAGATGAGATATAGAAGAGAGATAGATAGAGCGAGAGAGAGAGAGAGAGAGGAGAGACACACAGAGCATGAGAGAGAGAAGAGAGAGAAAGACAAAGCGAGAGAGAAACAGAGGAGGAGAGAGGGAGAAGAGAGGGGGGGGAAGAGGAGCACAGAGACAGAGAGAGGACACAGGAACAGAGACAGGAGGAGAGAGACACATATAATAGATAAGAGAATATATATATATCTTACATAATATGTATATATATAATAGATATCTATATATATATATGTGTAGATATAAGATAGCTATATAGATTATATGTTGTAGTATATATATAGGGATATGTATAGTGATATATATCAGTATGATGTATATGTGTTATATAATAGATAGTATATATAGATATAGATATATAGAGTAGAATAGATACACACACACATATATAGATATAGACATATATAGATATAACATACACATATATATATATATATATATAATATACTATAATATAATATATATCTTATATATGTTGTATGGGTATATATATAATGTATATATATATATTGGGTGGGTGTATATAATATATACACACACACCACAATATATATATAATATATAAGCTAGATGTGTGTGTGATATATAGATATATATAGTTATATATAATCTATATATGGTATGTGGATAATATATGGAGAGAGGTATACATAGGGGTGTGGTAGAGAAGTATAGATATAGAATATAGATATATAGATGTAGAAGGGATAGTAGAGAGAGGGGAGAGGAGAGGAGAGAGAGATTAGAGAGAGAGAGGAGAGAGACACACCACACAGGACACAGATAGAGAGAAGATACCACAGACACAGAGAGAGATACGGATAGTGATAGGAGAGAGCACAGAAAAGGGTAGAGAGAGATATATAGAGAGACAGACAGACCAGAGAAGAGATGGAAGACCGAGCAACAAGGATAGATGACACAGAAGATGTGAGAGATAGTAGAATATGAGAGATAGATATGATAGAGTAGAGAGCAGAGTAGAGATAGAATACAGTACAGGACATACATCACAGGGAGGAATAGATATATATAGAGAGGATGGTAGAGAGAGGAGAATAGAGAAGTAGAGATAGAAAGAGATAGAGGATAGAGAGATGGAGAGATAAGAGAGAGAGCGAAGACAGAGAGAGAGAGAGATAATAGACAGTAGATAGACACAGATAGAGAGATAGAAAAGAGATGAGAGAGAGAAGAAGAAAGAGAGAGAGCACAGATGAGAAGAGAGAGAGAGAGACAGAGATACAACATGGAAGAGAGAGACGAGAGAGAACAAGGAGAGAGAGATGACCAGAGATAGAGAGAGAGAGAGAGGAGGGAGAGAGAGAGTCGAGAGATAGAGAGTATAGGTAGCGAGATAGAAGAGAGAGAAGAGACAGCGGATAGACAACAGAGCGACAGAGACACAAAGAGACACAGAGAGACACACATGGTACACAGAGGAGAGAAGGAGAGAACAGGAGAGAGAGAAAGAAGAGAGAGAGATCCCAAGACGAGAGAGACACGAGAGAGAAATACACTGAGAGAGACACAGAGATATACATAGACACCATATATAGGACACATAGAGATACACATAGAGAGACACAGAGAGAGGAGAGAAACACAGAGAGAGACACAGATCGAGATAGTAGTACACAGATAGATATCAATAGATACACAGAGAGAGACAGATAAGACACAAGGGACAGAGACAGACAGAGACAGAGAGAGGAGATAGACAGTGACATGATACAGATACGGCGAGAAGAATATAGAGAGAGATGAGAGAGGAGATGTAGAGAGATAGGAGAGAGAGGAGAGAGGGAGAGGGCAGAAAAAAGAGAGAGACAGAAGAGAGAGAGGAGATAGTGAGGAGAACACAGCACAATAGCTAGGGAGACGAAGAGAGATAGAAGATGTATATAGATAGAGAGACGAGAGAGAGAGAGAGAGATAGTAGAGATAGGAGAGAGACAGATCAGAGAGAGAGATAGACAGGACAGGATGAGCGAGAGAGACAGAGAGATCTTATACATTATATAGTGTTGTTAGTGTATGTGTAGGTGTATATACCATGTTATATACTATATATATATTATTATATAACGGGATACATGGGATACGAGAGAATCTATATATATATATATAGTAGATAATTAGAGTGATATATATATATAATAGATATATATAGACAACACATGTGGAGAGACAGACATACACATATTATACATACAGTACATATAGATATATATATAGAGAGATATACACACAGGGGAGAGACAGACATATATATATAAGAGACACAGACAGACAGAAATACATAGACAGACAGAGTAGAGAGATGAAGATCGAGAACGACAGATAGACACACACACACAGAGAGAGAGAGAGAGAGGAAGAGATAGATAGAGAGATGGAGAGAGAGATAGAGGATATAGTAGATCGATAGAGAGAGCTATAGGAAGATAGATCTAGATAGACGACACCACAAGATAGACGAGGAGCATTATATAGGAGCTAGAGGAGAGAGAGATAGATAATAGATATAGAGAGATAGATACAGAAACAGAGACACATAGAGAGGAGAGAGAGAGAGAGAGAGAGAGACACACCAGTAGAGAGAAGTACAGAGAGAGAGATAGATAGAGGAGAGACACAGAGATAGATATAGGAGAGATATATATAGACACGATATAATACACCCGAGTGATATAGAGGATATAGACACCGGCATACAGAATATAGATGAGAGTGAGAGACACAGTATAGGATAGAAGATGGACACAGATAAGATATAAATATTAGAGGATAGGTATACAATAAGTATAGATAATAGAGACACATAGGACATGATAATATATAGAGATATATGACACATAGGATATAGGAGATAGACCAGAGACAGAATATATGAGAGAGAGCAAAAGATAGATAGAGATAAACAGTATAGATATAATATTATATATTAGAATGAGAATATATAATATTATATATAGATAGAATAAGATAGAGATATACACATAGATATATATATATACTAACACTAGATATATAAGTACATAAATAAACATACAGACATACCCCCCAAAAAAAAAAAAAAAAAACCCATATATATATACATACATATATAGTACACACACCACAACACATACACACACACACACAACACACACAAGTTCATTTGGGATCTAATGCATAGTTTTATGAACTAAGTTTGAGAGACTGTTGCGGCCGCATCTTTACAGACACCTGGCTCCTTCGTGTCACCTCAGATCAAGCTGTTGCAGTGGACAGGCAGACCGCAGGACTCCGGTGGGATGAGAGGAGGCGGACTGTGTTTACATGATGCACCAAACGTTGAGTTGATGGACAATGTTTTCCCGTTAAAGATGCCGGTCATATCTGTTTTTGTTGCTGTTGTTTAAATGTGCCTGTGCCAAGCAGTCAAGTAGCAGTTTACATCCATGTCTGTCCAAAATGTATCGCTTCATCCTTTTATCTATCTTACCTATTAGACATTTGTGTGAAATTATTGTATGAAATTTGAGTTTTGGCAAAGCCGTGAGGTCACAGTGACCTTGACCGTAGTCCACTAAATTCTAATCAGTTTCATCCTTGATTTCATGTAGAGGTTTGTTGCCATATTTGAAGTAGACATTGCGTTCATGAGAATGGGACGGACGTGAGGTCACAGTGACCTTTAACCACCAAAATCCTAATCAGTTCAATATTTGAGGAGAAAAAGATTTATATTACAGCACAAATGTGAATGGTATTGTATGTGTACTTGCATGTTTTTTACCTTGAGGTCTTCTAGCTGGATCTTCAGGGTACCATTCATGATGCATGTGTTTTCTCAGCCAAGAAAACAGCGTGGCTGTGGTAGCCGGCCTGCCGAAGAACCTTGATGGCGATCTCGACATCAAAGTGGACCTCACTTTCACTGCTCTGTTGAAGAACAGAGCAGGAGGACAATGGTGTGTGACAATATGGCAGCCACTAGTGAGCTGTTCATTAAGAAAGTAGGTTTAAACTGTGTGTTGTACGGACCATCTGGTCTCTGATGGAAACCACTTCGTAGTTTAATTACTGTCAGCAGAAAACAGCAGTTCGATTTTACTGTAGGAGTTCCTTCACTTTTTCATTTGTTTTTTATCACCTACATCCTCAGCGCTTTGACTGGTCAGTCACCTTAATGAACTCTTCCAGCTTGGAGCTGTCCTTCAGTTGGTGTGTGTTTGTAACAGTTCAGCAGCAGTGTGGTGTGGTCTGCGTTGGCCAGTGACTGCCTGTGCAGGGCTTGCAGATATGCTGTCAGGTTATGGATCCTCTGTGCGTCCAAGAATTTTCTGATGACGTACGATGGCTCAAGTTTCCCAATGGTGCTGTGAGAAATTTACAGTGATGTTTTAAGAGGGGTTTTTATCAGTGTGGAGACTGATCTGCAATCCAGTCTCCGAAAAGCTGGCCCATTATAGAGCGATAAGTGTGTGAAGTCGAAAATGAACCAAGACCACAAAATCATCATGTCTCTTTTTCTCTCTCTATATTTAACACTTCTACATGGTACAATAGTAAACACAATGCTCAAAGAAGAGGCTAACACGGCACACATCACAGTCCAATCTAAAACAACAACAGTTTAAGCCCTGGCAAATGTTTAGTGATGTAATTACCGAATATACTGCTGGATGGCACCGTCATGGTCTCCCTTAAGGTAAAGGTGATCACCGTACTGTCTGAAGATCTCGGACAGTCCGTCACTGTCCAGGTGCTGGCTCTTAGCCAGGTTTATGGCCATCACAACAGGTTCTTCTTAAACAGCATCTTTAAAGAAAAACAAGAAGTGACAACCCTGTTACTTGATCCACAGTACTATTAGTCAGTGAGTTGACACAACTCTTCATTACTGTTCCTTAAGCAGGTACAAGTGGCACCCTCTTGACTCACCTCCAGCTTGGTCTGTGTGTCTTTCTCCTGAAGAACAAACATGTTTCCATCTCTGGTGAGGATGTAGAAGGAGCCCCACTCTGCCACCACATCAATGACATCATCAAAAGAGGCACTGTAGGCGATGAACTTGTTGTCCAGGTCATAGATGGTCAGAAGCTGTTTGTCTGATGGAGAGCTCTCCCTGCTACCAAACTCTGTCCTGAGGAGAAAAGTAACGCCGTTAACAGTGGCATAGGAAACAGTGGTACTGCTGCTTATCAATTGCTTGATAAAAACGCTCCTTTTTCATCCTGTCAAATCAATGAGGCAACTTCTTGTTTTATTACTGGCATGGCCGTATCTGCTGCTCTGCCGTCAAAGGGGTAACACTTTGAAGCATAATGTGATGCACAGCATGTGTTGACTTTATGCTGTTGTTGTCTTGTTATAAACAAGACAACAAGCAGTTTATTTTGGCACTTGAATGTTACTTCGTGACAATGCTGAAAGTAACTATAGCCCGTTTCATCATTCTTTTTGTGTATTTCATCAGATTATTTGAATTGACTAAAGAAGGGCTGTGAATCCTCACTAAATATCCCGCTTCATCTGTGGAAAGTGTTTCTGTGAATATTTTACATTCAACTGAAAATATGCGAGCATCTAAAGTGGCATGTGTACAGCATCAGTCTTATCAATTAACTCACTCCACCATCACTTTATCCCTGCAATGATCAATACACCTTCATCAAATTGATTCAGTGTTGTCCTTACTTGTTGGGTGACTTTGCGTCCCTGATGAGTAAACACAGATATCCACGGTGCCAGTGGGCCAACAGCTTGTGTCCATCGAAGGCAAAGCAGGGCCCTCGTTCATCAGGCTGGTACAGATAGACGCATTCATCACCAGCCACAATGAACTGGGAGTCCTGGGAGGGATCTGCCAGGGAAGAGCAGCGCAGCGCACAGCCGTGAGTATCCAGCTCTACTTTAGGATACTCCTTGATGGACAGGGTGTAACACTGAGCAGGGGGAGACAAGAAGGGAGTGGACAGGAGGTCAGGATGGCAGCCTCTAGAGCCGAGTCATAGAAAACCTCAGAACCTCAGTTGAAGAATTGTATGGTCATCATCTGGTTGAGAAATAATACTGAAAACAAAGCTCCAGAGAGTTGAGAGGATTTATATTCTAGAATTGACCGGACTTACATGGACTTTCTCTAGAGTGGCAACAAACAGATGTGTGACCTTTGCCAGTTGGCGGAAAGCGAGGCCTGTGACTGGGCTGGTTCCCTCGTGCAGAGTCAGAGTTTTACTGTGACGATCTCTGGTGATGTCACCTTTAGTCAAAACCACACTGCCATCTGTGAAGCCTGTCAAGCAACGCAACATCCATTATAAACTGGGATGAGAAAACTCTGTAAACTAAGCAGTGATCACTGGGGCAACAGGCAGAAAGCAGACATTTCTTTGTGTCTTACCAATAGCCATGAAGTTGAGGTTTTCATGTACACTGAGGCAAGACACTTCAGTGGGTTTGTTTCCAGGAATTGCGGGGAAAATCCTTGTGCACAGAGGATTTCCACTGTCTCTCTTTTCAAGGTTCCAGACCTTTACCTGAAAAATGAGTACTTATTCATTTAGTGGTGGTCCATTAAAGTCACTGACAGACAAATGTTCCATGTTTTAGACTTCTCTGCTCACTTACTAGAGGGTTCATTCCCTGTTCATCCTGCCCCACTGATACAAGGATGCTGTGCTGCTTCAGCTGGTAGAGATGCGTTACCCGCAACTTGTAGGCCAGATAAGATGTCAACTGCAGGGAGCGGGTCAAAAGCCAGATCTTGCCTTCCATATGTAACATTGTGGAGGTTAAGGGCGATTGATTTGATTTGATTTGATTATGGAAAGTTGTAGCAAGAGATGCAGTAAGCAGGGCATTTATGCCATGTATGGCATTTCAAAAGTGCTTATTCCTTTAGTAGTTTTGGGATATGGGAACCAAAGCAAACAATCACCCAACAGCTAACAGTTCAAACAAACTCATTTAAATTCTAATCATGCTGACCAATTATATAATGTAGTATTTCTTTAAGGCAGTGTTCTTTAAAAATACTTTTAGCTGTGGTTTTTGTGCTCAAAAAATAAAAAAGCTATGCATGCATAGACATGTTATTTTTTAAGTATCCAATACCAGAAAACAGAACACAGCCTGGCTGTGCCATTCAGTCTTTCGCAGTTTTTGTTCAATTTACTGTGGAGGTAAAGTGTTTAAATTCCAAGACAAGTACAACATTACCTCTGTTTGAGTTTTTGCTTTTACGTTTGCTAAATCGCGACTAGCATCAGCTGTCAGTAAACTAGAACAACATTAGCTGAGGCTAGCTTATTAGTGCTGTTGAAGGATATCTCCCAGAACAATGTGACCCCGGCCGGAGTCACAAGCCGATATTCCGCCTGGAAGAACAAAGTTTTTTCCATTATCCACAGGATCCTTCACCGTGTCTTTATCAAAGAAGACAAATTTTCTCCACTGTAAGAACGCTGCCATTTTGTTAGCGTTAGCAAGATAGCTTTAACTGGGCGTTGTCATGTGACACAAAAGTCACGTGGGTTTAAGGTTCCAACTGCATGACGCATAATTATGATATTAATGTATTGTCGGACCTCAGTCTGTCAACATTTATTTCAGAATTTAAATGTAAAGCATAATATAGTCTCTTTGAAAAAATTACTTTCTGTTGACTTGCGATTTTACAGCAAATATTTGTGTTTATTGTTGCATTTTATTAGACTGGATGTCTGGCAGGTATCCGCAATCATTCGTTCCTAGTCAAAAATAAAAGATGGGAGTGTAGATGATTACATGTTATGTATATACATATACGTATATACTTATATATATTATATATATATATATTATATATATATATATCGATATATATATATAGATATATATAGATATATATATATATATATACATATATGTATATCTATATATATCTATATATATATATATATATATATAGATATATACTATGTTCTATATATATATATATTATCTATATCTACCATCTATGTATATATCTATATATTATATATACATTATATACATATATGTATATATATATCTATATATCTACATATATACCCATATATGTATATATATATATATATATATATATATATGGGTATATATATATGTCTATATATATGATTATATGTATATCTACATATATCCATATATCATACACATTTATATCCCCATCTATATATCTCTATCTATCTCTTCTCTCTCCCTATCTGTGTCTCTCTGTCTATATCCTATCTCTCTCTAGATATATATCTCTACATCTATGTATCTATGTATCTCTATATGTTATATCCCTATCTCTATCTCTATTCTCTCTCGATCTCTCCCTCCTCCTACCCTACCATATACTCTCTCTCTCTCTATCCTACCTCTATCTCCCCCTCCCTATCTCATCTTCTATATATATATATTATCTATATATATCTATATACATATAACACATACATCTATATATATCTATATATGATCCATCTATATATATAATCTATATATATATACCACAATACATATATAATATAATATCTATATATACATATACCCATACATATATATATATATATAAACACATATATATATCTATATATCTCTATACCACAATATATATCTATATATTATATATATATATATATTATATACCTCCTATACACATACATATATATATTTATATATATGTATATATATTGTCTATATTTATATATCTGTCTGTGTCTCTGTGTCTCTCTCTATCTGTATCTGTGTGTATATATATATATATATATATATATATATATATATATATAACATATCATATATATATATAATATATATATATATATATATATAATATATATATATATATATATATTATATATATATATATAATATATATGTTGTATATATGTGTATATATATATTTATTGTGGGGAAATAATGACCCATGTCCAGTCTAATTGCAAGTGCACATCACTGCTCCATGAGAGTAACAATGTGTTCATCAAAGCAGCATTAACCACAAATTTTTCACACAGATGCAATAGATGTATTTAATGGGTGTTCAAGAAGTAATAGTTGGCGTCAGCATAACGTGTAAAAGGAATAATAGTTGCATCAGCAAACAGTGTTATGACATAGGAGTTGTGGGTGGGGTGGGGTAGGGAGGTTGGGTGGGGTCGGGAGGTTGGGTGGGTGGCTGGTGGAGGGATCCCTCACTAAGCAGGGGTTCCAGTAAGGCAAGGCTGCATTTAACCACTGGGCTGTAACAATCAAAAGAACACATCGGTCATGATGATTACCAGTAGCATAAATTAGATTAAGCACATGTTGTACAAACTATCAGAGACTTTAAAAAAACTGGCATAACCTATTCTTCACAAAAACCCCAAAAAGGAAGCCATGATCTACATTCCAGTAAAGGGTAGATTATCTCATACATGTATAGATGGATGCATATTCAGATGTATATTTTATTGTTTTTTTATTCAACTAAACCTATAAAAAGGAACAGTAATAAATAAGTTGAAACTCAAGCATTCAATTGTTCTATCTGATTGCAGGAGCGTCCTTGTTTTATAAACTGTCCTGATCAGACTTTCACTTTTACTGCAAAGGAAAAAATAAGTAGCAAACCAGGGAAAGCTATTGTCCCACCACTCAAAATGCAAGAATCTCTCAGTCATCAGTCTCATTGACGCTCACATGGTACAGTAAGTTTTTTGGACTTAAAAACCTCCATATATTTCCATTGAGTTCGCAGCACAGCAGCTATCCTGTCATGAGAACTGTTAGTTGTAACAAACTATGCACCTCAGGAACAGTATACCATCATAGCATACATCCAGTACAATCAAGACTGAATTAGAAAAATACAGGTACAAAATGATTACATTCAAGAAGACAGTACTAGCACAAAAGGGTATTATAGTCATTTAGGTAACTAATATAGGAATTTCAACTTTATAGAAGCATTTTCTAGATAGAAAAAGTGAAGGAATGGGGAAATGACAGTATTATGGCTGTTTGGTAGATGTGTGGATTTGTTATTGACTGGATTCTCGCATATATAGTTAAAATGCATAATTTCCATAGAGTGGGTAAAAATTATATATTTTCTTCAAAGACCATGTTCATTTTGGTTTGGGTCATAAGGTGCAAATACTGTGTATTAAAAGAGGCATTGAGTAGTGCCCTTTTGTTGCACTTCATCCCAACTCTGGGCTCAAACATCAAGGAAATCCCATTGATACACAGGATGAATTGTGCTGATATTGTTACCTGAAGATTTACAAACCTAGGAATGCAGTGCAACTGTTATGCCAGCTTTTTACTTCTTTTAAAACAGGATTTCCATTAAATATAACTTTCCCTTTTCTTTGGCAAATGTCAATAAACTCACTTGCTATAAGCAAATATATCTCTATGTTGGGGGAAGACAATTTCTTTGTCTTTGCAAAGAATCACACTGATGTCCACTGATGGAAGAACTATACAGTTTACTGCTTGGATTATATCATCTTTAATGTAACTTTTCTCATATCTGAAAAAATAGATATACCATTAAATTTGAAAGATTATCCTAAAGCATAATGTGGTTCCCTTAAGCTTAACTGGGAAACATTTGCAGTTTGTTTGTTAGATAATTAGGACAAATTTAGAGAGGAATTATAGATGTATTGCATACACTGTACTATTTGCACGCAATGGCCTACACAAGCAAAACATTATTACCGTGTAACAATGCTTTGATACAGCAAAAATGCTCTATTTCAAGATGCATGAGTTCTCGAAGACCCATTCATTTTTATTTGTAATCATGAACGCATCCTAAACCCATATCCAAGAAATGGTGATGCAGTCGCAGTGAAATACACACCTCCAGAGGTGACGAGACAAGCTCACTGTCTGGAGAATGTGCATTTTATCTCAGTGCCTGTTTGCTTAGTAGCTAAGCATAGATGCATTCATCGTCTATGAGCTTGATCTTGTTTGACAACATTCTTAATCCAGTAAACTTTACCTCAGGAAAAAGCATAAAGGGGACCTAGTTAAAAGAGCATCAGCAATGCACACACTTTAACAGAAGAACGATTAAATAGAAAACAAAGAGCTATAAAAGTTATAAATGTGGATCTAAAATGTGATAAATTAAGTATTGGTCTACACAGAGGAACAAAAGGCTGCTAGGTAAGGAGGGGTATTGCTGGGCAGTCTGTGTCGCCCTCAGTTACCCTCCATGCACCAACCCTTGGGAAGACAACAAACCTGCAGCTGAACTA
The DNA here is from genome assembly GCF_900634415.1 of Cottoperca gobio. Lineage (NCBI taxonomy): Eukaryota > Metazoa > Chordata > Actinopteri > Perciformes > Bovichtidae > Cottoperca > Cottoperca gobio. The sequence continues at coordinate 819,750 of NC_041368.1, read as the reverse complement.
CATCCTTCCTTTCTTTCCTCACTACTACAGCTGATTAACTGTAAACAAAAGTATGTCCAAGACAGAGGCGCGGAAATGGAATGATTCGGACCAAAACATTAACAAAACCAAAAATAAAGAACACAAAGTTGCATCTAAATATAAATACTTCTAAAAATAAAAATATTGATTACATGTGACCTCTGAGTAGACCATTACTTGGCAAAGAAATCTCAAAAAGGCCGATAGAACAAAAATGGAGGAAATTGTTATTAAATGCCTCGTCTCCATTAGCTCTGTGATAAACTATAGCATAGCATGGTCTGATTTTAACACATTAAATCCATATTTTGTTTCTGCACGAAATCAGAAGAAAAAAAAACATTTTCTTTTTTATTGTGTTGAGTTTTTTTTCAAATAGCTCATTTTATGAGACATGTAGTATAAAACTATATTATGAAAGAAATACTCCATTTTGATTAACAAACTTCTGACCTTTTATCTTGGAGCTTGTGGTCCTGAGGACATTGAAGACACTATGGAGAGGTTATGTTGTAAGAACACTGACTGCTGGAGACGAGGCATTTCACTCTCCTTTCAAGAGCAACTCAAACTTCAGCTACAAATTAGTGCAGTGTTTATGTAATTAAAAAAACACCTATTCCATAAAATAAGTTTCACACAAGGAATTAACCTTTCTAATTGCTACGCAAACTGCAATAAGATCAAATATTGACAAAACTGCATTTCACTATTCAAAAATGTTTACACTGACTTTATGACGGTGATGGCATTGAGCAAAAAGCTGGTTCTAGGTCTGGGTGGGAGGGTTAAGGCTATATTTGAATCACTTTCACACAACCTCCCCATCACAAGAAGAAGTTTTTAAGCTGAGCTACTGTCTCATAAGCCTGAAAGGGACACTGCAAACTATGGATAAGCAGGACAAACAAACACCCTCAGCTATATTCAACTCTAGTTCAGATGCAAAGGTATGCACAGGCCTACTCTTACACATTCAGTCTAACATAATTATTCATAGCTACCACATACTGTTTTACAGTAGCATCATAACTTAGATATCAAATACTCAAACATGATTTCTTCGTAGTTTGAGTACACCAGATTAGTGTACCACAGGAAAACACTAAGCAAGTAGTTGGTAATAAAAGTCGATCCACCATGATCATTTACCCTGGTTACAGTCATTTTGGGTTGAAGCTGGAAGGATTGGAAGGGATAAGAACTATTCAAATACAGAGGTATTCTATCAGAGGTGGAGGGAACTCTTCAGTAGGCGTGAGTGTGAGGTAAAAAGGTGACAGAAAGCTGTGTTTGTCTATAAAACGAATGCAGTGTTGGGTTTTTTGCCCTACCTAAAATGCTATTTTTTAAATCGCAAGACTTGACCTTAAAAATGGCCTCTATTTGACAAAACGGTGTACAACAAACCCATGACAACCATCTCTATAAGGGAAGCCATGCACTGGGGGACAGCTTGGTTCTCCCACAGACCCAAACACAGCATCTAAGGGGGGAGAGAGGAGTTCAGAAAGGCATCCTCCCTCAAGCCAAAGGAAGGCTTTCGGGGAAAACACTGAGATAGAGAGGAACAGGGTGGAGGAGGAGAGGGCCTTTTCCCGTCCATGAACCCGAGCTCGAAACAATTCAACACAAGGGTAAGGTAGAGTCTGTCCAAAGTTCCCTCAATAAGTCTCCCTTCAGTGTAGGGTTACTACTGAGGAAAGTAAAGCTCCACTCCCAATGTCCATGTTGTGGCTTCTCCTCACAGCAGCAAAGTTTCACTGATCAGCGCAGGAGATGAGGACTGGAGTCTGGGAAAGCTCATTCTTCTGATTCTCAGCCAAGCCTCTCTGGCCTCTGAAACAGGACATTAAAGAAGACTTAAGAGTTTGTTCACACTTTTTCAAATAAAATGAAAGCATATTGGGATCTTCACAAGGCTTTTCTTTGAACTTCTGTGCCCGCAGTCTTTTTGTCAGAGTTCAGGTGCAGTGCTAACTTCAATTAAGATGGGTGCTACTTTATAGGAGGATTACATGATTAGGACCGCAGACTGATGATTGATGAGGCAGCACAAATACTTTGGCTAATGTGACAACTTCTCTTAAATCATAAATCTTTTCTTATGAGTGCTTTCCTGCATTAGGCCTAACGTAAAGGCCGAATTCTTAGACATTTAAGTTTGCTTACAGAGACATCTAGGTAGATGCTTTGTTTATGTAATTGACAGAGATGTTAGAAAGACAGCACACTAAAAACTAATCAATATTAAATAGCATATTAAATTAGCAAAAGAATAACACAATCGCTTAATAACAGATGTAGACAATCCATAAAATAAGCTACAGCATGTGCTTCAGACAGAAACATTCAAACTATGAGCCAACAACTTCTCACTAAGTATTTCTCCAGCCTATAACATCTTCTATTGGTTGTTTACAAGTCACTTGACATCATTGTGAGGCAGCACATAAAGGAGATTAGATTTAAGCACACAATATAGCACATGTTATAGCTCGGCTGTGTCTCTACCTGTGAACGTTTTCCATGGCTGCTACCTCAGCGAGGGCTGCCAAACTAAAGAAAGCAGGTAGCTCTTGTGGTACGGCGCTCCTCTCTGCCTCCTCTGCTCTGGGATTACTGTAGTACCCTTTTTCATTGCATAAATTCTGTTGGGGTAATGGCTTCTTATCCTCTTCCTGGTTCTGGTCCCTAGTTTTTTCCTCTGTAAAGAAAACACAAAGGAAACATATAATTTTGAGGATACCGACACCATCATTTGCATTTCTTTTTCAGGTCTTTTAAATGTTTCTGCACTAGAAATCAGCATTAGAAGAGACAAGACATTAGCTCAGTCCAGTATTACTCCTGATTTTTCCATCAACCTGAGCTAAAATGCTGTGTGTGCGGTAGAGAGAGAGAGAGAGAGAGAGAGAGAGAGAGAGAGAGAGAGAGAGAGAGAGAGAGAGCGCTCAGGGCAGACAGGTGTTGTCGATCAGAGCAGAGGGAGTGGTATAAATGCACACTTTAGCTTACAGTTTGGCCATGAATAAACACTTCAGCTGCTCAATACCCAAGAAGTCCCTGTGTCTTGCTTCCCAGTTGCTGGGCAATAGTGAAGGCGAGTCTGTGGTCTATGGACAGAGCAGCACATTCTGCTCCGACAAGGTTGCAAAATGTAGATGAATATATTTATTCTGTGCCTTGTTATTGTGCATCAACCTCATGTTTATGAGAGTATTGTCGAAAAATAAGACATAACAGCAGGTTAGACGCAAGCCTGCATGGAGCCCGTGCAGACAGCTGCGTAGATTAAAAGGAGAGCGTATCTGTTGCTTGAGACGTGCAAGTGAAAAGCACTCTTGATACGCTTGCAGTATTGACAGGCAGATCTTTCTAATCCCACACTTACTGATCAATCGATCAATCTTTTATCACTCACCCTCAACTGGAGAGACACTGCCGTCAGCTGTGCGTACCAAGTGTGTGATCTTGGTCTTCCTTGCCTTCCTCTTCTGGCTACCAACTAGCATCTCCATGGTAGTGGTGTTCTGGACATCTGGGCACATTATGGCAATGGGGGCACATGATTTGGCTTTTGAAGCTGAATCCAGCATGATGGAATCACTCTGTGCCACTGTTGTGGAGAAATGGTTTAGAATAGATTTCAATGATTTAACCTTTGCACATAGGGAGTAATAAGAATCAATGGCAAGAATGTGTTTCAGTCCTCTTAACAAGAAGGTAGGTTACAAAGACAGTTCTCTATTCATTTGTTTAGATTCATTGTGATTTACCAGATCAAGGTGTATCGTTTGCAAATAGGCATCAACAGCTGATTTTTTTTTTTTCTTTTCTCATGAATATATAAATTTGTTTATAATATAAATAGTGCTAGTTGAAACATGTGAGTTTAGTACATAAATGACAGATTTTATAAAGCCTTGTTGACTGTAAGTAAATGGAAAAATTGAGTTTGGGCTTTGGTCCGTTCCGTAATTAAAGTTGTTCATTCACCAAAGAACACCTACTGAAGACATTCAAACTGTTTTATAACAACTGTGGTGATAAGTAACTGCTAAAGGAATCTGTTAAATACCTCTAACAATGCTCACATCCCTGCTTCATAAGAATCAACATCAACATTCTAGTTCACCTTTGTCCACTGCACCTGGTTTCTCCTTTTTGTGTTTGTGCTTCCTAACAATCTTGTGGAATGAAGTCTTTTTCTGAGATGGGGATGGACCTGATATAGCAAAAAAACAAAGAAAAAAAGAGCATGGAAATGTTATGTTATGGAGTCCAAATGTTTTTGCTTTAACAAAGAGAAGTGTGGAAAACAGGTGCAGAGTGGAACATGGATGAGATGAAAAGATATTGAAGAACAGTAATTGTTTTTGATTAAGTGGAGAAGTCTTTTTTCTTCCGATTTTGTTCTTACCTTTCCCGGCTTTAGAGACTTCCTCTGGGACAATGGAGCTGTCGGTCTTCTTCTTCTTTGCGATGGTAGTCCCCTTCTTATCAAATGTCATTGGGCTGTACTGTGGCAGGCTGTTAAACTTCCTTTCAAACTCCTCCTCCAGTTTCCCGAGGCTGACAAGTAAAGTTCAGAGTTTACACCATTGAGCATATAATCAATAGCCTTAGCTAACCTTAAAACAAAGCAGATGTCAAAACAATCATATATTTCCCTCCAGAGATGAGTAAAGTGTCTTGGGCTCCTGAGAGCATCATACTAGCTTCCTCCTCACTAAACACACTCCAGAGTGTGTGTATCCTTTACATTTGAATTGTGTAATGTTTTCTTCACGCCACTTGTTTGACTGTTTGATATGATGTATTAACTGAAACAAATGAGGATTAAACTTCACTTTCCCACTGATCTTATGGGTGACTGGTACATTACAGAAGCTGATACTTTATAGAAGGATGTTCTGCAGCAAAAGTATTCATCACCAGCAGGCTTGTTAAGTTATTTCATTTAATATTATTATCAATGTTAGTACTAATATAATATTTAAAAGGTAATTAGGTTATTTACACAAACTACTCAAATGGCCCTTTTTGAATGCTTGTTATGCTTTTACGGTAAGAAATGGAATAGTTTCTGCAAGGTAACTGTTAAATACGTGTTCTATATAAAATTGGCTCTGCAAAGACAACATTCCCTGCAACGTGCCATAACAACAGCCCATCTGATGAGCTTGTAGGGTATTACTCTCCTAATGTTTGCTCTTCTTCTTCTTCACATTAGTTGCCTGAATGTTTGTGTTAATCAGCTTAATTTGGCTATCAGGTTAGCAATATCTTTTTTCTCAGTAACAGGAAACACAACCACTCTAATATAATATTCAAATGCAAAGAGACTAATATTACTGAAGTTATTAGGGAACTAATTATAATAAATGTACTCCAGATGTGATTAAAATAACTGACCGTTACCTGTAATATTACAGACAAATGAGGTTTTAACCTGGGTGTGATTCTCAGTTGTGACTATGGGCCATTAAAACTGAAATACGCAACACTGCTGTATATATATATATATATATATATATACACACACATATATATTATGGTATATGTATATATGTAGGTGTATATATGTGTATATATAGAGTATTAGAGATATAGAGATAGAGATGTGTGGGATTAGAGAGAGATAGAGAGAGAGAGAGAGAGAGAGAGAGAGATAGATCAGAATGAGAGAGATAGAGGATAGATAGATACATCACCACCTCTAGAGAAGATAGATTCTATAGAGATCTCTCTAGAGATCTCTTCTCTCTCTCTCTCTCTCTCTCTCTCTAGAGAGAGAGAGAGATCTCTCTTAGAGAGAGATATAGATAGAGATAGATAGAGAGATATATCTCTACATATCTATACACTATCCTCTATACCCCCTACATATATCAGATCATATATACACATCATATACACATACATATATATATATACATACATATATACATATACACATATATACACATATATACATATACATATACACATATATATACACATATATATACATATACACATACACATATATATATACATATATACATCCCAGAAGTGGATCCCTAAGCAAGTGGCTCCAATAGCTAATACCAGAGTATTAAAATAGCTACTTTCTGTGTTAACTTTGGGTCAGACTGTCCCAAAGAGGCTTAATTGTGACAAACTAAATAAGTATCACTTGTTAACAGCATCCATAAATCCAAAAAATAACTTAAGAATAAGTAACAGAACTAAGTGGATGTACAAACAATATATGGTCAGATATTTCAGATTCCATCGTATGTTTAAATGATTGTACTACATGCTACACACAAAGCTACAACATAGTTATCCTCAGTTGCTCTCCCTCAGGTTTCTAACATTTTAATTGTGGGGTTTCTTTTAGGAAGTTGTCCTTGTGCGGTGTGAGGGTCTAAGGACAGAGGGTGTCGTATGCTGTACAGTCTGTAAAGCACACTGAGACAAATGTGTCATTTGTGATATTGGGCTATAGAAATACATTTGATTTGATTTGACATGACTCACCTCTGTGAACATTCATCTTTGGACTTGGACTTTTTCAGCTTCTTGGGGTTATTAGGTCCTATCTGAGAAACTGACCAGCTGTCATCACTCCAGTTTGCATCATGATCAGAAGCACGCAAAGCACCTCGTTTACCTGCAGACACATATACAACAGCTCAGGCAAACAGGAACAGATCCTTCATTAATATGCATGAACTTCAGTACATAACATATACAGAGTAGTAACATTAACCTTAACTTTAGATTACGCCTCATACATTTATTCATCAGTTTGCCCTGGAATCAAAATGAATACCTCGATCAATATTGGCTCTCAGTGAAGTCAGCATCCCCTCAGAAACGAGGGTTTTATACAAGGCGCCTTTACAGCTGCGCTCTGATTTCCTGGAGCCATGGTTCTCCGTGTTGGAGTCGCAGGTCCCTTCACTCGACCTCTCCTTCCTCTTGTCTTCCTCTCTGAGCTTAGTAGGTGAGGGGCTGCATGGGGAGTGTTGGGGTTCTTCCATGCTGCCCTGAGGGTCAGTGCTTCCTGTACTGTCTTCTACAGCTTCTGCATCGGGACTGACGTCAGTCATCTCTTCCTTCATTTGTACCTCTGAAGAAGTGTACTGCCCACACTCGTCCTCCATCTCCTCCTCGATTTCTTGGAAGGTCTTGACTTTGGGCTTACTCTTCTTTTTGAGCACAGCAGAGTTTCCACCACAAGAACTGCTCTGAATTATCTTCTTGGACTTCTCCTCTGTGTCCTTCCAAGCCCCTTTGGCCACTGCCTCAATTGTACTGAAAACACTGTCCACATTTGACTCTGCATGATTACACTTCTTGATGATTTTCTTTGCTGAGCAAGGGAGCTCATCGTTATCATTTGACTTGGCCACCTCTTTTTTCTTGCTCTTGTTTTTGACACGTGCATTTTGGCTGCTGAGTTGGGGGGGAATGGCATCAGTGGAGGTAGAAGTGACAGAGGAGCGCAAAGGTAAGAGGGCTGATGTCTGAGAGGAGAGAGGACAGTCGTCACTGTCGGCTTTCTCCTCCTTGACCTCTGGCTTGACTTGCTGGAGAGAGGCTGCAGAGGAGATGTCATCAGGCTGGGATACCGCTGTGTCCATCTTTCCAGCTTCAGATGCTAAGCACATCTTACCAAACACATCAAAAAAACCATCAATACACAATAACAGTCTATGCTGCTAATAATACATCTCTACATTCATTTCCTATACTTTCTTTCTAAATAAATTGGAAATGTCTATCGCATTGTGTAACCTTTTTTCCAATTTTTCTAACAATCTTGCCATGACTGCTGATTTGCCCTCAACAAATCTTTATATTTTATAAGCAGATATTTATATACACTTACATGTGGACCTACTGATAGCATTAAGTATACAGTGTCATGAATGACATAGAATCAAGTAAAGGTAGCAAATGTCATATTAAAGACTTCAAATCATAAAATGTCAATGTTTCCTTTCAGCTAACATAGACTGTTTTCTCGTTGAAGCTGTTTCTTGCAACAAGCACACTTATAAACAAGGCAACTTTTGTCACATTTCTACAATCTTTCAATCTCTGATGTGAAAGATCACTGATGTTACAGTCCGATCAGGTAAACTGGATGCTCCCATAGTTCAACATCTCACCAGTTATTAAATAAAGCTGCAAAGTGTTACTTAAGATGAAGTATGTGCAAACTGTCAAATGTCTTACCTCAGCAAGCTGGAATAGAGCAGACTGTCTGCATGGTTTCCCTTCAGGTGGCGCCGAGACAGAGGACTGTGAACACACAGTAACATGTTATGTCACCTGTTTTTTATGAGATTAAACTTCTCTTAGCCTTCTGCAGATACTATTATTATTCAGCAATATTTACTTTCCACAACAAATGTCACCATGTTTACTGGTTTACTAGTCTGTGTGTCTTTGGGTTACCTGGCTTCACTGATCCTGGATAACCATCATCATGAAGCTGGTTATCAATTTAACTATGAGCGTGTTCACATGAGAAACTTTGGAGTTGGTAATTACAGGCAACAGTTAGAACCATGAATGAAGCAGGAGCAGGCACCTTTAATACGCGATGAACCAGCGACACCCGTGGGAAAATGTGTTTATAGTCACATTTCAGCAGGTGAAATGTATAAAATATAATCACATAACAAGAAGGGAAGAAGAAATAAAAAAACATAGAAATAATGTCCAAATTATTAAAAAAGTAAGGTAATAAGACTATACATATGTGCAGGAAATATGAAATATATGCATTTATTATCATGGGAGCTAATCATCAGTGTGTAATACATTGTATTCCTGTAGGCATGACGAGTGTATTCTTCCACTGGGCTGAGTGGTCAGTAGTCAGGCTGTTGGCAGGTTTTAATGTGATCCTCTGAAGTAAGCCGTGCCGCCTCGGTTACTGTGGTGACGTACACTGGTTAAAAGTCAGCCAGCTTTGTGATACCAAATAATCTGAGTTAAAGCCAAAAATAGCCAGATAACCTACTAATCTCACATGGTGGTGTTTTGTTTGTTATGACTGATCACATCTAGTGCTTTCCTAAAAACTTGAACATCTTTCAACTCATCTTTTGAAAGCAAATGTCATGGCATCCCGCTGCCTCTTAGATTATGTGATACAAATCTGGACTCGCAGGGACGTCTTTTGGCTGCAATTCTTGTATGAAAGGTGCTATACAAATACAAAGCTTATTATTATTATTATTATTATTATTATTATTATTATTATTATTATTATTATTATTATTACTTGTGTGCACTACCAACATTTTGGCCTCAAATTGGCACTAACATGACTGTGCAGATAATTTTCTTGCCATTTATTGATTAGACAGTGATGATTTTGGTTCCACCAAAAAGTAATGATTGATTAAAATCAATCTTGTGTTTGCAGTGACTGGAGGAACTCCTAGTGGACATCTCAACTGAATGTAATGCAATCATGTTTAATGTTATCATTTACATGCTTTTCCTGCTATGACACATGACTGCTGGCAGAAAGATATATAGAGCAGCTTTGTTTAATGACACTGTCATAAACCAGACAACCTTTAATGTGCACAAACTCAGTAGAAATGCTGTAGAAAAAACAAAGTTATGCTAATTAGTACATCATTTATAGATTAAAATTCAGTCTTACCTCAGCCAGTGGTGAGTGGGCAGACTTCACACTCCTTTCAGTACTGTCAGGCACTCTGTTCGGTACGGTCCCAGACAACATCTGTAGATTAAAATAGGGTGAGCAAAAACAAGTAAATTCAGTGAGTCATCCTTAACCAATCAGTGTTAAAGTGGGTTCAGCTCATCACCATTCAAATCATCAATCTTGGGGAAACTGAGAAAAGCACACAAGAGTACAAGTGTACACTTATACAAATGTTGTTACAATCCTTTGATTCTAAGTGACCCAAAGTAAAGCACTCATTATGCAGAATTACATATGTTATATTATTAGATTTTTTTTAATTATTGATACACTAATGTGTAAGCATCTTTCTAATGTTGCAGCTGATAAAGGTGAGGTGAATGTATACTGCTAGGTAGCTTAATCGAATTTAATAATCTCAACTATTCAGAAAGAGAAGCAGTAACATAAAGTGGAAATACTCAAGTATAGTATCACAACCTCAACATTGTACTTGAGTAAAGTGCCTTAGTAAATATACTTAGTTGCTTTCCACCACTAGCTACTGCAACCCGACGAATGCAGGACTAGATATTATGATAATGTGCCTACTGCAGGTCTTACTATATATATGTTTTAATTTGCACAAATCTTTGTGTAGTCCGAACAACTTCAGTGACTTTTAGAGAGACGACACAACTGCAAGTATATGGTGTAAAATATACAGAGTATAGGGGGAAGAGAATTACGGTCACACACTTCTTCCTCATCCCCTGGAAAGGAGTTCCCTTCGCTGGCTGTGTCAGGTAAACTGGGTTTAGTGCTGGAAGGGATCTAAAGAGGTAAACAACTCTGGGGTTAGTCAGTCTGGTAAATAAAAAGAGAACTCTTAGAATTCCAAAGCATATATACATTTACAGATACAACCAGCATCAGACTTTAGTCTAATTAGAAAGCTGGTGCATTATAAGGATGAATCCAACAGTGACCTACCTCTCTGTTTGTGAGGGCGTGTTCCCCAGCTAACAGCAGCATGCTTAAGCCTCCCATCTTTGTAGGATCTGACAAAGAATGACAGGAGTTACAAAAACAATCCAATATTTTGTCACGTTGTCACTGAACAAACACTCTTTTATTATACACACCTGCCATTGCAAAGTTTATCTGTTGCATGCTGTCAGTTTTGGGCACTTTTTTGGCAGTGGTGGAGTCCTTGGTTGAGTTGGAGGAGAAGGACCAAACTTTTTGCGGGGATTGGTGACTGGCTGACAGGAAGGGCTCTTAACTGGCTTGCTGGTGGTGGGACACCACTTGTAGCCCGGGTTCGCCTTCATAAAGGCATCCTTGTACTGAAAGAACAGAATTAATTTGGTTACAAGCTGAACTTGAAAAACCCTGGTTTCAAATCATCAAATCTAAATCAAAGTATTTCACTATAACATGAAATATCGAAAACAAATTAATCAAAAATCTTAGAAAAATAACCTCCTTAGGTATTATCTTATGGTATCATTCAGCTAACCTGCGTCACCACACTGTGTGGGTGTGGTTTGATCAGTTTGATTGACAATGGCCAGGCAACATAAACAAATAACCCTCATTTGGCTGTGTCTGAAATGCCTCATTCACTCCTTCCCATATAACAATAGTCAATAGTGTCAATAGTTTATTATTAAATGGAAAATTCAGAGATGTACGAGTCTTTGAGTAATTGGCTTTTTGCACCAACTGAAAATTCTCAAATGTGATGCATCGCATTGTGGGATTGTTAGCAAAGGGTAGTGTTCATGCTATACTACTTTTTCCATGCCATCGTATTTCTCAGGCAGTACATATTGCATAAACCTCAGATCATCTTCTAAAACTTCGGATTCAGAACATAAGAATTTCGGACAGTCAATTAAAATGGCAGACAGTAAATAAAGGCAGACGGCCTTTGATTCAAATGTAGCTGAATTGTGGTGCATGGAAGTTGGCGACATCCCCTTTTATCTACCCAGAACCGCCCACTTGAAACCAGAGAGATAAGCACAGAAAGAAAAAAAGACATTTACATAAATTGTTCAGGTGAAATAACTTTTCCAAATTTCGGTTCATGTAAAAGCTAAGTCTGACTGTAAGAGAAAGTAGGTTTCCAGGGTCTGTTTCAGGTGATTCTTCTAATTGATGGAATATTGCTTCTATCCTCATGTTACTTATATGCCATAATAATAATAATAATGGAAGAAAAAACAATTAAGAGTATAACAACGACAAAATAATAAGAATCTAACCTTTATAGTTAGAATGTTTTCTTTGCTGTAAGACTGAGTCTGCACACATTTAGTTTACACATTGTAATTGATGTTCTAGACATAATATATATAATATAAATTATAATTATTAATGAATTATTATTAATATAAATAGGGGCACGTGTTAAACAAAGCTGTTTTGAAATGTTAATGACACTTTCTATCCCATGTAGCACCAGATATTGCAGTGGGTCAATCAAATCAAATGTTCCTGTTGAAAATGGCAAGTAAATAAACAAAAGTCTTTGAATGTCCACCTGATAAAATAGGACCACAGTGCAGAAGGACTTTTCTGTATTGCTTTGGGATTTTCTTTGCAAGGTTTCACTTTTCTTTTTACAACACTTGTAAAGCTAATCCAGGAGCATGTCGCCAATGAAGTTGCACCAGTATTATTTAAAACATTTCAAATAATGTTCCAAATTGTCAAGTTACTTTGGCGCTACTGTAAGAGTGAGACAAATGTTGGTTCAGAAGAGTCAAAAAGCAGTGTCACCTCCTTGGCCATGTCAGTGTATTTCTGCTTCTCTTTGGGCTCCAGCACAGCCCACCAGTCAGCCAGGATCTTGGTGGCCCCACGGTTATCCAAGCGAGGGTGCTCCTGCCGCACCAGGGAGCGGTGGCGTTTGCAGAAGAGGAGGAAGGCATTCATTGGCCGCCGGGCCCGCTGTTCATTCGAGTCCTCCTCAACTTCCTCTGTTGTGCTTGCACACTGCACCTGCGA
>NC_041368.1:739544-799544 GCF_900634415.1 Cottoperca gobio | reverse complement strand
TACAGGAAAACATGTGCCCATCAAATTATTATATCGAGACAGCAGATATTGCTCCTTGTCCTGTGTCTCAATATTACATTGTCTCAGGAACCCGAATTTTAAAGCAGCAGCCGGTGTTACATCCCTAACAAATATGCAGAAGTACTAGTGTTGTTATTATTCAGGGAAGGCAACTTAATATAACTTAAATAACCTTTCAACAACAAAGCAATTCAAAGTGTTCAAGAACACAATATAAAAATACACATTTAATTATTTTGAAAGAGTTAAATTAAAATACAAAATACAAATAGAATAAAATATTAAGGGTGTCAATAGAACATGTAGCAACTATAATAAAAAATATGATCCCTAATGCCCCTATTGCCTCCATGTTCAGACTACACAGAGAACTAAACATTAGTATATGCTCAGAGACCAGTAGGCCGACTACAATGCTGGAAGTATAGGCTTCTACCTGGCTAGTCTTGGTTGACATTGTAAGTGGAGGATATTAGCAACATTTGTAGCAAATTTGCAATTGCCAAAACCAAATGAGACTCTGACTCGTGGGCTCTTGGGGCCCCTTGTGGTCAGGGCAGATGTTGGTGAATTCCAGTCTTTGTATAATGTTGTTTCACACTGTATTACTCTGCCAGTAAAACGTTTATTAGGAACATATTTAACAATGGCACCACACATTTGCATGAAATAGGCTACTGTTTCCATCATAAATTCAATTCAAATATTTTATTTTCAAAAAGTGAACCGGAAGTCATCTTTGTTATTCTGTGTAATTTGACAGTGGTACAGAAACGCAGCACTTCCCTAGATGATGCATATTACTGTCGGCGAAGGAGACACATTAAACGACCTAAACCCACAAAAGTAACACCATTATGCATTAATTCTTGCAGAAATACAGACTTGTTCAGTCATATAATGTTATAGAAATCACTTTCGTTTTCCTCGAGGTGGAAGAAAATTCTCATCTCAGCTATATCCCTCCCCTCCCCCGGTTTGCAAAGTGCTCATACCCAGACTGGCCTGTACTTGCTAACCACATCCCTGACTTAACTTCATATTAGAGCCCTGTCCGATTGACAAAGGGAACCAAAAAGCTGCGGGCTCAGTAAACCTCGATAACGATTTCTATACACTGGTTACAATCGCTGGTTACAATCAGTTTGGTAACTACTTGTTTCCTGGGTGTTTGTGCGCGTGATAAGTGATAACAAAAAAATGGTTACAGAAATGTATAACGGTAGTTCAACAGTACGTACCTGCCAGTAGCAATGTAGTAAACGAGTAACTAGTTGCTTAAATATTCTTAAAAAGCTTTAGCCGTGAAATTATCAACAGTTTAGCAGCATACTGTACACATTGAAAATATCCACCCCGTCATGTAATGCTGCACGCGAGTGGACACTCATTTTGATGGACGGTTGGATTTCACCAATGAGAAGCGACGTTATATTCTGCTGTTTTGAGATTAGTGTAACGTCCTCAAATATAATGTTCAGAACACGTGTGGTAGATTTAAGCCTAAACAATACAACATAACGATAATATAAACTTAATGTGTGTCTGTAGTATTAAGTAGTGGAACTACATATGCCCTATGGTATTTTATGGTGTATTTTTAATCTAAAGAATGCCTGTCCAATCTTCTGAGCACTCAAGGTATAGTAAAGGGAACTGGTAAATGCACTTTTAAGTTTGATACATTTCGTCAAAATGTGTGAGCAGCCTGCTTGTTGATTGATTGGATCAGCTGACTACCTTACATTGAGAAAATGATCCCCACCAAATGATATGACATTTATTTATTTATTCTACATATGTTGCAGAACTTAATTTAATACAGATTCAGTGCTGTAAATAAAAAATATGACATGATTGTTAAGTATTCCAAATAAATAAAAACGTCACTATATTCACAAAACAGCACTGACTGACATTCATAAATCTAATACTAATAATAATCTTTATTTATCACTCCAAAAGGGTTACAAAATCAGACTACTATGAAAGGCCCACACACAAAGCCTGGTTAGGACTGAACTGAGTAAAGGGCCCTTTTTGAGGCTCTGATGCTGGCCTTTGGTCGATAGGAGAGCAGAAATTCAGAAATATAACTTGGAGCCGCACTTCATGCTGTGCGGCTGGGAATGTGATCAGTCACATTTTAAAATCTTGATTAGTTATCTTGAGTAATACATAATATGCAAATATATTTTCTTCACTGCAGTGCTGTTATCTTCATGAACAACTGAATATCTTTGACATTTATCTATCCTGTATTCTGGTCACAGCACTGTCAGTTGTGCTGATGGGCTGTGAGGTTTACCTGGATTAAAATGTAATAAAGCATATGCCTGTTTATGCCCGTACAACCTGATGATTATAACAGTTTGTATTGTGACATCATACACCTTTTTCATGAATTACATCCTGTCATGTCACAGTAGGAAAAGCACAGGTGTAAATAATAACCTTAATGATGGCTGACTTCAGTTTCAGGATCCTGGTATTGTTCATACTGGCTCACTGTCACACTGTCATAGCTTACTGGGAAACTAATAGAGCCATCATTAATGTTATACCATTAACACCTGTGATTTTCCCACTACGACAAGTCAGCATTGTTTTGCTATTTGAGCCTATTTGATTTGAGCGTGGTGTAAAGGACCTAACAGTAGGCTATAGCTAGAGGACTTTACTGATAATATTGCACACAATTACTATCAGATGGCAATCAATGCACATGAAAAAAAAATGCCGCAAATGTGAACATTTGAGGTAAGACAGGAACTGTTGATAGTCAGCTGCCAGAGAAACTTGAAGTTGCATTAATGGATTTTTGGAAAAGAAGAAATTATCCTGCTGTATCAACATCTTGTAGAAAACAATTATAAAAATTAAGTTGATCACACATTAATGATTATTCCGATGTTATACAAAGGTGATTTTACTTGGTCTGGTCTGCGGATTCCGTCCTGGTCGTGGAACAACGGACCAACTCTTCACTCTCGCAAGGATCCTGGAGGGGGCCTGGGAGTACGCCCATCCGGTCTACATGTGTTTTGTGGATCTGGAGAAGGCGTATGACGGGGTCCCCCGGGTGACACTGTTGCAGGTGCTGCGGGAGTATGGGGTGAGGGGGTCACTTCTGAGGGTCATACAATCCCTGTACGCCCAAAGCGAGAGTTGTGTCCGGATACTCGACAGTAAGTCGGACTCGTTCCCAGTGAATGTTGGCCTCCGCCAGGGCTGCGCTTTATCACCAATCCTGTTCGTGATTTTCATGGATAGGATATCGAGGCTTAGTCGTGGAGGAGAGGGGTTGCAGTTCAGTGACCTGAGGATCTCACCGCTGCTCTTTGCAGATGATGTTGTCCTTATGGCATCATCGGTCTGTGACCTTCAACAGCCACTGGATCGGTTCACAGCCGAGTGTGAAGCGGTTGGGATGAGGATCAGCACCTCAAAATCTGAGGCCATGGCTCTCAGCAGGAAACCGGTGGATTGCCTACTCCGGGTAGGGAATGAGCCTTTACCCCAAGTGAAGGAGTTCAAGTACCTCGGGGTCTTGTTCGCGAGTGAGGGGATGATGCAGCGAGAGATTGGCCGGAGAATCGGAGTAGCGGGGGCGGTATGACAGTCACTTTACCGCACCGTTGTGACGAAAAGAGAGCTGAGCCAGAAAGCAAAGCTCTCAATAAGCTCTCTTCGTTCCTACCCTCACCTATGGTCATGAAGGCTGGGTCATGACCGAAAGAACGAGATCACGGGTACAAGCGGCCAAAATGGGTTTTCTCAGACGGGTGGCTGGCCTCTCCCTTAGAGATAGGGTGAGAAGCTCAGCCATCCGTGAGAGACTCGGAGTAGAACCGCTGCTCCTTTACGTTGAAAGGAGCCAGTTGAGGTGGTTCGGGCATCTAGTAAGGATGCTACCTGGGCGCCTCCCTAGGGAGGTGTTCCAGGCACGTCCAGCTGGGAGGAGACCCCGGGGAAGACCCAGGACTCGGTGGAGAGATTATATCTCCTCACTGGCCTGGGAACACCTCAGGATCCCCCAGTCGGAGCTGGAGGATGTGGCCCGGAGAAGGGAAGATTGGGGTTCCCTACTGGAGCTGCTGCCCCCGCGACACGATCTCGGATAAGCGGTAGACGATGGATGGATGGATGGTCTGGCCTGATTTAATGCAGGTGTGTCGTGAAGTTGCTGATTGGCTGTAGCACATGTCCTATTTCCCTTATATCAACTCTTTTACTTCATTAGAGGGTCTGAATTGCAGCATTTATTTTTGATTTGTTTTTAGATAAAAACATTTTCTGTTACTGTCCCTCAGGTGATAAAGCTATGTCAACATGTGAAACTATATCTTATACAATGCAGCCAGTTGAACATAGTGCATCAGACATATGGCCTGTGTATGAGGACTGGCAAACCATAGAAGATATGTAGTAATTTGCATATACCCGTATTGGGGAGGAGAGGCCTTCACTGTGCCCACTGGGTTACACTACCCATAAACACTACCTACACTGAACTGATGGTGTGTTGAATGTCCAGATGAAAAGTCAGGTTTTTAGGTCTGGTACTCAGTGTAGAAAGCACTTATGTATTATCTCTCCAACATATGCTGCACAATTTGTAATCTGTTTCTCCAATTTCTGAACAATGGCACGCCCCTGATTACATATACTCTCTACCTGTCATGAGCCCTCTCCCTGCCTGGTAACACCACTAATTGTTTTCAATTATGTGCCACTCTGCTCCCTGCTCTCTCTACTCTGTCTGATTACCTCCACCTGTCTCTGCTCTGCTCCACCCTCGTTAACCTACCAGCTGCACTGCATTTACCACTCATCATGTCCTGTATAGAAAGCCCTGTTTTTCAGTCCACACTTGTCAGATCGCCTGCCTGCCTGCCTGCCTGCCTGCCTGCCTGCCTGCCTGCCTGCCTGCCTGCCTGCCTGCCTGCCTGCCTGCCTGCCTGCCTGCCTGCCTGCCTGCCTGCCTGCCTGCCTGCCTGCCTGCCTGCCTGCCTGCCTGCCTGCCTGCCTGCCTGCCTGCCTGCCTGCCTGCCTGCCTGCCTGCCTGCCTGCCTGCCTGCCTGCCTGCCACTGATCTCCAGCCCCGGTAAACCCGACTTGCCTTACGAGTTTTGAATATCCCTGAACTGTACTACTGCCGTGCCTCATTCGGTTGTGTGTGTTTCAATAAATCCTTTATCTCGAAATTGCGTGCCTGGGTCCTCGTCTGTCCTGACACTACCTCCTCAGGTTTAACAAAAAGGAGAGCATGCCTGCTCCTTTGTATTCATTTGGTGTTTCTGAAATCACACCTTTCAAGTTGCCCATTTTACTCATGTTTTAGTGCTGGAATTTCAGGAAAATCTTGCAGTATCATATTGCTGCAATATAAAAAGAATCATGGAAATCCAGCCAATAGTTGAGATTTTTATTATTAGTTTATAGTCATGGACACTTCTCACCTTGTTTGCCCCCCCCCTCACAACTTCTTTCCGTCAGTGGTCACCTTGCTGAGATCTGCACCTCGGTCACAGCTGTACTGTTCATATTCTATATATCTTAGCATTTTCATACAGTTTTCTCATACTGCATATATCTAACGTATTTATACCCCCAACTGTTTATTCTGCATTATTTATTCTGTATATACTCTGTCCTTTGCTCTTCTGCTTAGATGCTAAATTGCATTCTGTTATCTCAGTACCTGGTCTCTGTGCAAGGACAATAAAGTTGATCTAATCTGAAACCTAAATAGATTTGATATTTGATAAAAGATGTAGAATACAGGGTTTTGAACAAAAGGATACAAGGTACAGTATGAGACATGTTTGCAGTTACTGCACTTATAAAGAAAACACACACTACTCACCAGTGGTACAGTTATGCCCTCTTGTGGATTGATGATGACACAGTATACAATACCTGATTTTGAATTTGTGCATTATAAAATACTACTAATTTGTCATTTGAGGAAAGAAAAACATAAATCCAATCTTTTCCCATCTCCTTTCTATGGCTAAATGTTCACCCTTTTCAAGATCTCAAGTACTGAAACATCTAATCGATAAATCGATAAGTAGTTTACAATGGGGTAACATGCATGTTTAAATCCTGCACAACATAAAAAAACAACACATTTCCCTGTGGAATGTTTGAACTTTAACCCCAACTCTAACCCTCCTTCACAGGAGATGAGTCTGATCTTGGATTTGTCTTCATACAAATCCTCTGCAACTGTGGAACCCCTCCACTGAATCACAAGGTCATAGCCAGAAATTTGTCATAGTGGTCATAAGGAAGACAGTTCAGGCGGCTGACCTAGACAGATCTTTAATCTTGATCAACCACAAGCCCTCAAATGGCCAGTTGTTGGTCAAGATCAATGAGAGAAACCTCAGGTGAATGACCTGGGGGAAGCATGATGGGCGGAGCAGGTCTGGAGGATGACCAGAAGTGAAGAATACAGATGTGCAAAGCAACTCTGGTGGACGGGCACGAGGACGTAGGCTCTGGAGGTCGGCAAAGAAGCAGTGACCACTCTGGAAGCTGGCGACATGGAAATCGAATCAAAATGTAATCCATCCTAGTATTAGAAGCAGTGGGCAGGAGGCAAACTGGAACTTCTCCAGGTACCAGTTCCCACTCTGTACTTGGTCCGTTCAGGGATTTGAACCTGCGAAGCTGTAATTCCCATTGCCAAGTTCCTACGACCTGAGCTATTGCCAACGCGGGAGGCTAACCTTATTGACATTTTCCTGGATTCATCCATACTTTCTCTTTTTTTTTCCAACACAACATAATTTCTGTCAAATGTTGTATTTGTACTATGTTTATCCTGTACACACGACATCTATTGCACGTCTGTCCGTCCTGGGAGAGGGATCCCTCCTCAGTTGCTCTCCCTGAGGTTTCTTCCATTTTTCCCCCTTTTAATTTTGGGGTTTCTTTTAGGATGTTTTTCCTTGTGCGATGCGAGGGTCTAAGGACAGAGGGTGTCGTAACCTGTACAGTCTGTAAAGCACACTGAGACAAATGTATAATTTGTGATATTGGGCTATACAAATAAATTTGATTTGAATTTGATTTGATTTAAGCTCAGAAGGCCGAAGACGGTGGAGGGACCCCTCCAGGGCTGAGGACGGAGGCAGGACCCCTCTGGAGCCAAAGATGGGGACTATGGAAGTCTACCGCAGCTTATCAGGAGCTTGGGACTATTACGGCTCAGTAGGGGGACCTTGGGACAGCCGCAGCTCTGCAGGAGGAGATGTTGGCCAGATCGCCAACAAGAAACAAGGAGCAGCTGTCTGGGACCGGACTCCAGGAAAGGCTTGACATTGACCGCCATTGCAGAACAGATGAGACGTTGGCAGGGACTTCCTACTTGTATTGCTAGGCAGCGGAGACTCTGGATTGCTGGGGTGGAGGCTGACAGGCTGGAGGCTAGTAAACTAGATGCTAGCAGGCCAGGGGCTAGCCGACTGAAGGTTAGCAGCCTGGGAATGAGGGGTGTTTATAAAGTCCTTTAGCCACTCAGGTAAAGAACCTGTCCTTATCCATGGCCTCGACAATGTCGAACGCAGGCACGGGGGTCTCGAGGGGCGAGGGGAATGCAGGGACTGGGGTCTCGAGGGGCGAGGGGAACGCAGGGACTGGGGTTGTATTGTCACACAGGCAATGCAGGTACTGTATGACATATCATCACAGATTTTGCAAAGTTTAAGAAGTTCTACGACAAGTTTCAGGCTGAAACACACTAGGTGGAGTTAGCTGATGGCAAAAGGTGACTTTGCAAAGTGTACAAATTAGTTGTTTTGATCATAAAGTAAAAGCCTTTGTAAATACACTGTGATCAGTAAGTTGTAACACACATAATAAATAAATGATAAACTAATACTATTATTGAAATTGCACCTTTTTTTCTTAAGAAATTTCAGGTTGTTCATATTGTTTTGTAAAAAGATTAAGTTTGAACATTTTCAGAATGTACGTGTGCTTTGTTGCACTAAAACGAAGTAAGAAATTTGGAGTTGTCGTTATTTATAGGTTATAATGCTGTGATTTTACTGGTCCGGCCCACTTGAGATCAAATTGTGCTGAATGTGGTCCCTGAACTAAAATGAGTTTGACACCCCTGCGTTATAGAGTATCTGAGTGAATACGATTTTGTGCAAAATCCAGCTGATCATTGTGTATACATAGGGACCCAGGTTGTGCATGAGTCTCTTGTTGAGGATTCCCCAGTTCTCTGTCACTGTCCATTGCAGTGTTCAACTGTTAGTGCAGAGTGGTGTAATGCATTCCAGATTCTCCCCTCATCCAGCATGCAAGTGGAAGGGCTTTTCTTTCCCACCACAGTCCTTTGTTGTGTGAACTTTTGTTCAGCAGGTAGTCTCCAAACTACTTTTTCCAGGTGTCAAACGCTATTTTGGATCTCCCGGGCACTCCAGGAAAGCCAAAGGAGGTTGCAAATTAGTAAAGTCATCTTCTTTTCACTTCTTTATCCTTGTCGCCATTTGCTATAGCCTATTAGTGCTTCGTAATGACAACCAACACAAATGCGTTTCAAGGGACCACCATCTTTATTCCCCAAAACACACATTCACTTTCTCTCTTGTACTCAACCACTCTGTCATGGGGTTACCCCATGACTACTACCCAGTAGGCTCTCATTGTCAGTGGTAGCATTAGCTTGTGCATTAGCATTCCTGTTAGCATGGGAAGCTATCATTAGCTAACAGATTTGTCAGTTAAGCTTGCTGTGTTATGCATGTTAACAGTAATCAAAACCAGTTTTAAGTTGTTTAACTCTAAGATCCTTTATTGAAAATGTCCTAATTTATTTTTCTGTTTTCATCAAGCCCCCATGAACCAAGCCAAACCAATTGGCCAAACCGTGGAATTACAACTTCCAAGTCCGTCATGTGATGCCATGGCCAAAATACTATTCCTATACTAAAATTGGGAAAGAGACGTTTGTATGTGTGGTTTTAATCCTCAACCCCTGTGGTCAACATGCTCCTGATGGCATGGCCAACTGTGAATACTGACATGTGTTGTAAAGCGCTTGGAGTGGTCACAAAGATTGGAAAAGTGCTATGTTAATGCAGTCCATTTACCATTCATTAGTAGTATCAGAAATGTGCTATTTGTACTGCATACATGCTCTTGTAAGGGCCATAAAGGGGCTTCCAATATAAAGCCAGGGGTAGAGACTCTAGTGTGAGTACGGCACAGGCATCATGTTGCTGCGGTCGAATAGTCTTTTTTGCTTCGGAATTTTCCTAGCTTAGTGAAATGACCCGGAAGTATCTAAGTGGCAGCCACTATAAGTGCCGGTTGAATTCTCTAAATGCTAAGGAAAGGAGCTTCAATTATTTATTTCTTATCTCCTTTAGCATAGGCCATAGGGTACATTCGACCATCCTTTACCAAAGGAAAGAAGATAATGCCGTCCCAAAATTCCTTGCGGCAGCAACATTTAAAACAAAGCAAAAACATCTGGTGTCGCATAATGTAAGTGCATTCTGATTCTCTTAGCACCTCGATTGTCTTTTCCTAAGTCCTTATGAATTCTCCTTCATATCTGAAACTCGTTGGAAAACGTCATGAGGTCAAGGAATTGACTGGTGATCAAACAAAGCACCAGGTAAGTTTGACCGTGGTCTCCTTCTTCCACCACTTAGCAAAATCCTACACCCTCTTTAAACAAGAGCACCCTCAAGCTGCAGGAGGCCATAACCAGGCCACAATATTTACATGTGAATGTAGAACAACATAATCTGAACACAATATAGAGAAAGTAGGGGAGTAATATATGAAAAATGTGGTCTCAATTGTGAAAATTAAACTTGTAGTGCTGCCACCCATTATATAGGGCGGATGAGGTGGTTTAGCAACGAAACACGTTAAAAGGGGATGTTGAAACACAAGACAATAAGCAGCAGATACAAAATAGTATAAATATTGGGTGAGCTAAACCGAGCAAGAATTCAAAATACACAGAATATTGAATTAATATATGATCTCTAAATTACTGCTGACATCTCAATCTATATTCTATATACCCATCCATAACACTGAGCATACAAAATATTATAGAATATTATCTCTCTCTCTTTCTGAGTGCATGCTGGGAGTTTGTGTATATTGTGCTTTTAACATCTCAGTAGTGATGGATACTTTCAAAGTGGATGTTTTAAATGTGGATAAAAAAAAGAGGGAAACTGTAAGTGTATATGAAACTGCTAAAATGAAACATGTTGATGTACTTTTTTTTTTTTTTTTACAAGAAAAGCACAGTGACAGTTTTAATGAGATAGACTGGAGGAGCGAGTGGGAAGGGGAAGTCATTTTAAGCCACAACACTTCTCTCAGTGGAGGAGTGGGGTTCCTCTTCTCCAAGTCTTTTACTCCAGTCTCACTGGAGGTCGAGCATTTCATCGAGGGGAGGTTGCTTTTAGTTAAAGCAAGGTTTGACCTTTTTACAGCTGTTATTATAAATGTGTGCGCTCCAACAATCGGTGCAGAGAGGAAGCTGTTTATACAAAAAGTTAATGATGTTTTAAATGGCTGTGCCTCGGATGATTTTTTATTCTTGGTAGGGGATTTTAACTGTACAGAAAATGTATCTTTAGATAGCAAATACGATCCCAGAATGCTCTGAGGCAGCTTGTCCACTCCCATGGTCTGGTGGATGTGTGGAGGAGGATGCACCGTATGTATTGTTTTAAACATCATTTTAATATTTTTTTAAATGTGCAGCATTATCCCGGCTGGTTTTACAGATCATTCCCTCCTTTTATGCAATGTTTTTATTAGAAATGTTAAGCCAAAAAGTGCATATTGGCGTTTTAACTTTTGATAAGAATTTTAGACAGGTCCTTATTTATTTCTGGAGTGTTTTTAGACAGATGAAGAGTGATTTTAGCAGTCTTAGGCAGTGGTGGGACCATGGTAAGATAAAAATGCTTTGTAAACAGCACATCCTCAATGTCACCAGATCTATGAAAGACCTAGAGGGTGATCAGTGAGTCCACAGGAGATCGAGCATATATTGAAATCCTAAAAGTTAAGAAAATGGCTTTAGCGAACCTGCTAGACGTTAAAGTACAGGGTGCACTGATCCGGTCCCGGTTTCAAAATGCCACCGATATGGATGCTCCCTCTAGCTTCTTCTTCGGTCTGGAGAAAAAGAACGGACAGAAGAGGGTAATCCACTCACTTCTCTCAGACACAGGGCAGGAAATAACAGAACCAAGCCAGATAAGAAGGCGAGCTGTGAGTTTTTATTCTTCCCTCTACTCCAGTGAGTATGAGGGAGATGAAACACTCCTTGGAGGGTTATGTGGTGTACTACGACATCGGTAATTGGCATCCTGTGTCTTTGCTGTGTGTGGATTACAAGCTTCTGTCCAAGGCCCTGACCACCAGGACACTGGGGAGGGCTGTGGAGCAGGTCATCTACCAGGACAAGACCTACTGTGTGCCCGGCAGGTCCATGGTAGACAATGTCTACCTAATTTGGGATGTTTTGGAGGTCGCCAGTTCATTGGGCATTAATACTGGTCTGATTTCTCTAGATCAGGAAAAGGCTTTTGACCGGGTTGAACAAAACACCCTCTGGAAAGTGATGGAGAAGTTTGGGTTCAGCCCTGGATTCATAGCTAAGATCAAGGTGTTGTACAGTGAAGTTGAGAGTGTGAAGTTCAATGGTAGTCTGTGTGCTCCTTTTAGAGTGTGTAGAGGGGTCCGGCAGGGCTGTGCTCTGTCGGGGATGCTCTATGCGCTCTCCCTGGAACCTCTCCTCAGGAAAATACGCTGCAACCTACAGGGTCTGCTTTTACCTGGTTTTAGTAGCAGCATTGTTTTATCAGTTTATGCGGATGATGTCATTGTTGTCATTGGAAGCCAGAAGATTTTAGCATGGCATCGGCAGTGAGGGTGAATTGGAAGAAAAGTGAAGCCCTCGCTGTCGAGGAGAGGCGTGGCGGTCTCCCAGTTCTTCCCCAGAGCCTCACCTGGAGAAGAGATGGAATAAAAATATCTAGGTGTGATTTTATGAAAAGAGAGTATAGTCCAGAAGAACTGGAAGAACGTCACTGAGAAGATTGAGGGAAGGATTTCCAAATGGAAATGGCTGCTCCCTCAGATGTCTTTTAGGTAGGGTTTTGGTTTTAAACAACCTGGTGGCATCCCAACTGTGGCACCGTCTGACCTGTGTAGACCCTCCCTCAAGCTAAAAAACAGAAACAAATGGTAGATTTATTTGGGATAGTCTACACTGGGCACCACAAGGGGTGTTGTATTTATCCAGAGAGGAGGGGGGACATGGCCCTAGTCCACCTGGCCAGCCGAACAGCCACTTTTAGACGTTTTACAGAAATATCTTACCGGTCCGGCTGATTTTGTCATGACTCTGGATTTGTGTTCCTGTTTTATTTTGTAGAGTTCACCTCCCTTCTGTCATGTCTTGTGTTTACTTCCTGTCCTTGTGTGGTTTCCCACCATCGTCAGCGTCTGCCCCACCCCTGATTGTTTCCACCTGTTCCCACTCACCTCTTGTATAAATTGTCCTGTCTCCCCTTGTCGTGTGTCAGTTCGTCTTGTCTTATCCTTGTCATAGCATGTGTAAGTTCCAGTGTGCCAAGTACCAGTGTGTTTTTTCAGAGAACTTTGTCTATCCTCCTAGTGAGCGCTTTGAGTTAAGATTTTGTTTTATTGAAGTAAAGTATTGTTTTTTTACACTTTACCATTGTGTCCGGAGTCGTGCGTATGAGTCTTCCTTCCCTGTGTCTGAGGCGTAACAGATTTGGTGTGGAGAGACGTGGCCAGCTGTATTCTCAGATGCGTGAGTAACCTGGGGCTGGATACTGCTCTGTTTTTAACTGATTCTAAATGTTTAAAGGTAAGTGAGCTGCCTCTGTTTTATCAGGGTGTTTTTAAGTCTTGGGCCCTTTTTAACCATAAAAGGTGCCCAAAGTCTGACTCTCTGTACTGGTTGTTGATGGAGCCTCTAATTCACAGGGCCAGGCTGGACATCAGCAGCAGCGACACACCCGGCCTGATGGTGGCGCTGTGCAGCTCAAGAACCCTGTGCTTACAACATCTGGTGGAGGCAGTGCGGCCGGCACTGAATGATGCCAGGGTCCTGGGCTCTCTGCTGGGCCTGAACTCTATCCGGGTGGCCCAGAGGATCCTGGAGCTCTGGAACCAGAGGCTCACTGGAGAGGAGCCTCTTCATCAAATATAGTCAGGGAAGATCGTTCCAGCAGACCCGTTTCCAGAAATCTACCTGAGCCCAGGGCTGGGAGAACTGACCCCCCCCCTGCTCAATGTCACTAACCCGGCAAAACTGTCGCCGCACAGAGCGGACAAAACAACTTTCTATGCGAACTGTGTAGAAAAAAATCAACAGAAAAGGCTTGTACAGCTCATTTATACAAACCTCACCTCAAAGCGGACTGCTGACCTTCAGTGGCGGATTTTACATGGTACTGTCGACTCAAATGCTTTTATCTCTTATTATTCATGCTGTTTTAAATAATTGTCCGTTTTGTCACCATGCAAGTGATTCGGTGTCTTGCGGTGTTGTCGGTTGTGTGTGACTGAGTGGGAAATGGAGGTTTTGGATGTTGGATGTATTTTTTGGTCCGGATTACTGCTGGGATGATCGTTTTTGATGGTATTGTTGTTGTGGTGTGTCTTTTTGTTTTCATTTTTGTCGCACTTGGCATACATGGGTCGTTTTTGGCCCATGTGTGTGGACTTGATGTGGGGGTGCAGGAACTGTTTTGGTTTGTGGATTGAGGGGGGAGAATGGTGGTTTTTGGTGATAGAGAGCGGGATATTCGATCAATGACTGGAGTCCTGAATGAGTTGATTTCCGGGTGTATGACGGGGAGGCACTCAGCTGTGCGTGGAATTTTTTTTTACCCATGTTTGTGCCTTGGAGGGGTAGTGATACACAAATTATTTGTATTTATAAAAAAAAAAAAAAGTAAGGGAAAAATTAGATGAATTTGTGATGATCAAGGGTTAAATATATAGATTTTTTTTTTAAAGCACGTAATTGTACAAATGAAAAGTATATAAATAAAGTGTTTTTGAAAAATGTAATCTCTCTCTGTCCCTCTCTCTTTCGGGCTCGCTCGCTCACTCTCTCCCTTGCTTGTTTCGACAAATTTTGATAAATGGTCTAGTGAAAGAGGAAAAATGCAACCTTTTCAATAACGCTTTTTTTTGTATTGTCACATAGGCAAATTTAAAGAGGTAATGCAAGTACTGTATGACAGACTAAGATAGCAACCAATGAGAGGCGTGTATCAATGGGAATTTGTCCATAAGGTTTTTCACTTTGCATGAGTTTCAGTCGGAGCAGAATGAATGCCCCACTATTTTCAGAATAGTTCTAGGTATCCAGGCCAGAATCGCTGAAGAATTCACCTCTGCCAACATCTACTTGCTGGATTACCACAACGTTTTGTACAGACATGATGGTCCCCAGAGGATGAATCATATTGACTTTGGTGATCCTGTGACCATTCATTTATTGGACATTTTATTTTGTCTAATACTTTATAACCAAATACATCCAAAACTACTGGCATCCCATCAGTTCCAATATGTTAGCATTGTCCTTGTTAGCATGCTGATGTCAGCATTAAGCTCAAAGTACTGCTGTGCCACAGTACAGCCTCATAGGGCCCTAGCATGGCTGAAGACTCTTAGTTGTGTTAAATAGAAACCTTTGTGAATGGGAGAAATATCTAATTAAAACTAGGATAAGTTCAAAATGTGACCTCAGTGATGCATTTTCTATGATAACAAAGGTCTGATTTGTAATATAGTTCATGAGCAGGAGATGGGCGTGTACAATAATGGATAGTTCCTAACCCTATTAGTATGTATATGTATATGTATATAAGTATCTGTATGTATTGTATATATATATATATATATAGAACACCCAATATATATATTATATATATATATATAACACAAATATATATATGTGTGTGTGTGTGTGTGTGTGTCTATATATATAATATATATATATGTGTGTGTATATATGTATACACACCACCTATAAGAACATGATATAGATATAACACACACAGATATATATTAGATATATAGATATACACAGATATATATATGTATATATATATATATATATATATATACAATATATATATATATATATATATAGGTGTATATATATATACACATATATATTATATAATATGGGTGTATTATATATATATGTGTATTATAATATTATATATTAATAGATATATATATATATATAGATAATATATATATATATATATATATAAATACACATATGATTATATGTGTAACATATATATATATATATATAGACACTATATATATATATGTGTATTAATATAATATATAATATATACAATATATATTAATATTATATGTGTATATATATTATATAGGTGTATATATATATATATATATGTGTATATATATTATGTGTATATATATAATATATATTATATATGTGATATATTATAGATAAGATATATTGTGTATATATATATATTTATATATATATATATATATATATATATATATTATATATAATATATATATATATATATATATATATATAACTGAATATATATATATATAGTTATATATGTATATGTATATATATATAGTTATATATATAAATTTTATATATAATATATGTATATATATGTTATATATATATATATATGGTATATATATATTATATGGTATATATATATTTAAATTTATATGTGTATATATTATAGATATATATATATATATATATATATTATATATATATATATATATATATATATATATATATACACACATATATATATATGATATGTGGTATATATATATATATATATATATATATACACACATATATATATATTATGTGTTAATATATATATGGTGTGTGTTGTATATATATATATATATATGTGTGTGTGTATAATGGGTGTATAGATATGGGATAGTATATATATATATATATTGGGTATACTATATGAGATCAGATTAAGGGAGATTATATGTATATATAGAGAGATATGTAATTATACATATATATATATATGGATATATAGATATATATATATAATATGAGTATATACAGATGATATATTATGGTATATATACCCAGATAAATATGATATAGTCAATATAAGATATAATATAGATATACATAATATATATAGAGAAGATACAGTATTGGTAGCGACACAAGTAGAGTAGTAGAAAGTATATAAGTATATATGATAATATGGTATGAGTGTAGAGAGATGATATGAGAGTCCGAACGCGGGTGGAAGAGAGGAGGGAGGGGAGGGGAGAAGGGGATGAGAGAGATAAATATAGAGATGAGATAGTAGTAGGATGAGTAAGCGAGTAGATAATATCACATCAGAGAGAAGAGACAAGAGTACGAGCTAGAGAGATGGTAGAGGAAGAGTAAGAAGACTATAGTACAGAGAGAATAGAGTATAGTAAGACAGATATAGTGGTGTATAAGATAGTATAGGAGAGATAGTAGATGAGATAGCAAGGATAATAGAGATATAGAAGATATGTATAGATAGAGAGAGGCTGGGATTCGGGATGATCATGTA
Source organism: Cottoperca gobio (assembly GCF_900634415.1). Classification (NCBI taxonomy): domain Eukaryota; kingdom Metazoa; phylum Chordata; class Actinopteri; order Perciformes; family Bovichtidae; genus Cottoperca; species Cottoperca gobio. Next base: position 782,871 of record NC_041368.1, on the reverse strand, counting down.
GATAATATGATATTATATGTATATAGATATAGTAGAGTAGTATTAGATGATATGAATAATGTGAAAGTATAGATAAAAAGAAAGTAATTAGTAAGAGGACATAGAGAGTAATATATTACAAAATAAGTAAGTATAGAGTTAAGATATACAAGATTATACAATACAACTAATAGTAATAGTAGTAACACCACATAACAACAGATATATAGAAAACCTAATTATACACACAATATTATTAGTGTATACTAAATATATTATAGTGATGATAGAGAATGATATATATAGAGATAGATAGAACATATAGAGAGGAGAGAGAGAGAGAACAAGATAGATATGAGAGAGATATATAATACACAGTAGAAGATGATAGTACACGAGTATAGATAGGAAGAGCACTAGAAAGAGAGAGAGGACACAGATCAGATTATTATATAGTATAGATATATAAACCACAAGGTAATGCGATGAGTAGTACTAGAAGTAGAAAGTAGAGAGAAGAGGCATAGAGAAAGTACCACAACAGAAGAGAGATAGAAGGAATAGAGTAAAAACAAGAGAGAGTAGTAGACTATATAACAGGGAAGACACAACAACAAAGTAGAGAGAGGACCAGAGGAGAGAAGATACTACAAGGAGAGAAGAGAAATAGCGAAGAAGAGTAAGACACCACAATATATATATATATATATATAAACATATAATATATGATGATATATATCACCAGATATATATAATATGGATAGATATAGAATGGTATGTTATATGATAGGTATATATAATATATATATATATATATAGGGTGATGTGATTAGTAATAGATATTATATATATATAGTATAGATATGATATAGATATATAAGGTATATATATACATGATATATACATATATACATATATTAGACACACATTTATACTATATATAAAATTAGAATATACATAATATATATCTATATATATTATAGGTATTAAATTAGTGTTGAATATATATTTATATACTATTATGATATATATTATATATATATATATATGATATATATGTGTGGATAATAATATATGTGTGTATATATATTAATAGTGTGGTGTATTTATGTATTTATATATGTTATATCTAACACAATATTATATTAATATAATATATAATATGTTATATGTGTGTGTATATATAATATATATATATATATATGTGGTATATATATATATTATATGTGTGTGTGTAGAGTATATGGGTGATAGGGAGAAGAGGTATATAGGAGAAAAAAGAGAGGAGGAGATATATATGAGAGATATGTAGTATGTGTGTGGATAGAGGAGATTAAGAGAGAGAGAGATAGATGGGGGGGGAGAGATAGTAGTAGATATAGATATAGAGAGATGATAGAGAGAATAGAGATAGATAGAGAGGATTATATATATGTAGAGATGGGTATATGGAGAGAGAGGGGAGATAGAGACAAACATTGAGATATAGAGAAGAGAGATAGATATAGAGAGGTATAGTGTGTGTGATATATAGAGATAAAAAATATAGATACACACACAGAGATATATATATATATGAGAGAGATATAGATAGGATAGATAGAGATAGAAGAGACAAAGAGATATAGACACCACACAGAGAGATAAGACACACACATAGAGAGATAGAGGATATAGCGAGAGAGAGAGACAAAAAAAAAGACGAGAGAGATAAGAGTAAACACAATATATATAGATATAGATAGAGATAGATATAAAACATAGAATAGATATGGATAGAGAGGGGGAGAGTATAGAGAGATATATGTAGAGAGAGAATGATATATAGATAATATATATTATAGATAGATAGATACCTAGAGAGTAGATAGATATAGAGATGAGAGCAATAGAAAGTAGATAGAAGAGAGATATACATAGTATAGAGATAGAGTTATAGAAAGTAGAGTATATGATAGATATGATGGGGGGGGGAGATATAGAGAGAGAGAGAGATGATAGATAGAGATAAGGGAATAGAGATATATATAATGTGATGAGAAGAGATAGATAGATAGCGTAGATATATATAGAAGTATAAGATAGATATAGAGAGAATATAGATAGATATACATAGAGAGAAAGAGTACAGAGAGATAGAAACAAAGAGAGAGATAATGTTTATATAGAATATATATGTGTGTATATATAGATATATAGATTATATATATATATGGGTTATAGAGAGATATTATTAGATAGATAGTAGATGTGTGTGTGTGTAGTATATTATGTGTATATGAATATATATGGATAAGATATACACACATATATATATAATATAGATATAATATGTAGAGTGGGGGTAGTATATATATAGATAATAGATATGTTGTGTGTATATATAGAGATGTGTGGGTATATATATATATGTGTATATATATAATATATAATATATATATATAATGTGTGTGATATATATATATTATATAATATATGTGTGTGTATATATATATATATGGTGTGTATAATCTATAGATATGTGTGGATATATATAAATATATATATATATGTGTGTATGATATAATATATAGGGGGGAGAGAGTGAATAGAGAGAGAGTATATAGAGGGGGGGGGGGATATATATGATGTGTATATGTATATATATGGATAGATCGGACACAGAATAGAGAGTATATGGATAGAGTATGGATAGAGAGAGGAGATGGATAGAGAGAGGATAGAGTATGGAGAGATTAGAGGAGGTATGTAGAGAGATAGAGAGAGAGAGAGAGAGACAGGATGATATAGAGTATAGAGAGAGAGGGAGAGGGAGAGAGAAGAGAGGAGGGAGATCAAATATGATATAGAGGTAGAGGGAGAGAGAGATAGAGAGATATAGAGAGAGAGATAGATATATATATATGATATTGTGTATATAGGGATATATAGGTGGGTATATGAGAGAGGGCGAGATAGGTGGATACAGAGAGACATGAGAGACTTGATAATGTAGATAGATAGATAATAGAGGTGAGTTTTTTTTTTTGGGGGATACGGTATGTAGGTAATAGAGATAGGTATGTATATAGAGAGATGTAGCTATGATTATAGAATGGAGGAGAGAAGGAGAGTAGAGAAGGGAATATATATATAGAGGATTATAGATGATAGTATATATCTATATAGATTATATAGAATAATGTAGAGAGAGATATAGAGATAGATATATAGATAGATAGAGATATATATATATATGTAGAGTAGAGTATATAATATGTATATATATATATATGTATATGTATATATTATATATATATATACTATATATATATATATATATATATATATAATATATATAGATATATATATATATATACATAATATATATATATATATATATATACATGTGTATATATATATATATGTATATATATATATATATATATATATATATATGTGTGTGTGTATATATATACACATGTGTGTGTGTATATATATACACACACACACAAATGTCATTCAATAAAGACCAACATTGGCATATACTGAATGTATTGTCAATATACTTGTTGTATTATGTTGCATCACGTAATACTGTGTTGCTTATTTTTAATTCTTCAGTTGTCAACCACACATACTGATCAAATGATTGTGCAGTCCCTGCAATAGGTAGAACAAACACACATTACCATTTGCGTTGTGTAACATGAATAACATATGGGTCTACAGCAGGACTGAGACTTCCTTGTGGTTGTAACAAAGCTAAAATAAGTATACATCAAATATTTATGTAAATTCAGAAAGTATATACATTTATCTAATCATAAAAGTCTGTATCTGACTTAAACATATTCTAATTAATACCAAAGAAACAAGATCATTTTAAAATGGTCTTCCTTTTAATTTCATTTTGAAAAGATGTTATGTACAGCCTGTAGATGTGTCCTGTGTGTCCATCTGAACAAATCAGCACCTACAGTCAAATGTGAAATCAGACATGTCTCATTTTAAGTGCATGGTATCTTGCAAATGAACAGACAAATAATGCTGAACAGAAGTAGATAACCCAAAAAAGACAAGATAATATGTATGTAGAGCAGGACATCCTTAGGTGCAGTCAACTTTCGAGGAAGAATGAAAACTGAAGACAAGAAAACTTGTGTTTTTGTTATTGAATATTTGTAAACATTTCTTGTGTACATTTTTGTAAATGATCAAAGCAAAACATCGTTCACATTGTCATGTAAGACCCAGTGTACAAAATGATGAAACTAATTTTCTAATTAAAATAAAATGAAAAATGAACACACCAGGTGCAACCAGGTACACCAGCAGGGTTACAAAGAGCAGGTGTTCCATGAAGCCACACACATCGACCAGGATGGAAGAAGGAATCTACAAAGTAACACAATATACATATTCAGCAAAATTAAGGTAAGAACTGGTGAGATTCACAGGGTGCATTCTCAAATAGAGACAAACCGTTTGCTCTTGGATACACTACAACAGCCATTATTATGATTGTTTTTCTAGTCAATCCTTATCCCCTTCATTCATTCACTTACACAGACGTGTGTTTAGCTTAAGTAATTATTTCTAACCAATAAATGGGCATTAAGTCAAATTGCAGAAAAATTAGCTTATTTTTTCTGCAATTTGCAGTATTTGCAGAACATAGTATTAAACAAAACATGTTGAAAAACATGTAAACTGTGTCCAAATTCAGGTATTACAATTCCAACTAAATGTCTTTGCTTGATGCAGGTCAGTTGTTCAGGCGAACGTCACCAACAAGGAAGCAGGCAATCGTGTGACATCAATTACTGGTAAATACATCACTTAAGCTGGATCAATGGAAAAGCCATTGTTGAGTGCATACTGCATAATGGAAACCATGCATTAACTGCACTCAGCCACAGCTCATCATTGAACTGGTTCCAGTCCCTCACTGGGATTTACACTTTGTCTGTGGTTTACAGGAAACTTCCTTCTGATGAACAGTATGTAGGATTACCTAGTTCACCATTTCTGAAGGACAAACCTCCACGTCAACATCCTCTCAAAGATGCAGCCCCTGAATATGGACACAATGTCAATGCATATGAACTTAGGTAGAAAACACTAACTGCTGAAAATGTAGTTGAAAGACGTACTTTTGGTTTAATACATATTTTTATTGGATCAATTATGTCACCTTTAGGGAAATCATAGTTAAATGATAAATTGTCTTTACTACTGCAATTACTGAAACGGGAACATGCTAAATGTGTTGACCAAAACATATTGCTTGGACATCACCTCTTACAACTGTGTTTTTATTTGAAATGAAAATAGTTACAAGTCTGATTGGAGAATTCAAATCTGCAGTTTGATCAAGTCTTAAAACACTGCAAGTACCGCAACGCTTCAATTGTGTTGAAAATTGCACATCAGTAGGAAACAGAAGAGTGTTGCAACATGCATAGGTCGGACATCCTTCACATTTACACACAAAAATCCCCACAGACCTGAACATGTGTTCCAATGTTCACAGTGACTTTGGAAGTACTGTATAGGTTTAACATTAGTATCAAGCCAGTATAGGAAGATACTTTTTCTTTTGCAAGTCATCATATTGCTGGCCAATAACTATTTAAAAAAAAACAAGGATCAAAATATTGAGGTTTCACAGCATTTCACCTTTTTAAAATGTTTTACTATTACCACAGAAATGCTCTTTTTAAAGATAAATATCACTCCTTCCTGTAACTTGATCAGATGTCAACACCCTCAGCATAATATTATCTGATTTTAGTTTAGATGTAAAGGAGGATTATATAAAATGTTGTATTTTAAAGGAAGATTACATTTAGCTTTCATCTCTGATATACAGTAAACCTACTCTGTTAAGGCAAGTGGTGACTAATACATTATGGAACATTTGCAAAAGAAAAATTGCAGATATCTTGGAACATATTGCAAAAATAAAATAAAACTGTTAATCTTCACATATCACTGATGAAATATTTGTTATTCCATCAGCCACAAATCTCAACCAATTTATGAAAAGGGACAAGAGAAAAATGTACATAAAAAACACAATTTTTATCTTCAAAGTACACTCGTTTTACTTTGTACACTTGATTTAAGTGCTTATCAGTCTACTACAGGTACAGTATGTGGTCCATACAAACAGGTTTCCACATTGCACGCAAATATAATTCCAATCCACTGATTATTATGTAAGAGAGAACTCTTACATAATGTAAGAGAGAACTATTACATAATAATCAGTGGATTGGAATTATATTTGCTTTAAAAATTGTATTAATTACTGTTATCATACAGTGCCTATTTTCGTTACTAAAAACAATGAATAAGTGCACTTTTGAAATGTCCCATTAATTAGAAATATACCTGCATTCAATGTAACTACTATTACTTGATAACAGGCTAGATAAAACATGCTGTCTAAATCGAATTTATTAGAATATACAGTATATCGCTCACAAATTGTTGTCATGGGAATCTAACGACCAATGGCATTGCAGTTTAACAGGACAGGAGGGTTATCAAACTGTGAGATGCATTAGTCATTCCAAGTGCTTGAAATACATTATGGATTTTTGTTTTGAACAAAGTGTTGTCCTATATTAGTGTACTGTATGCCCTGTCAAACAAGGTGAGTAAACCATATATAGTGGATTCACTGTGTCGTGCTGGGTGAGTCAGGGCTAATCAGCTTCTAAAACAGTAATACATCTGAGATAGCTTTATTCAGGGTAGTCCTTGTTGTCCTGTCAGGTGTGCTGCTGAACATTTAAAGGTGAGTTTAAAGGTTTTTAAAGCAAACTTGTCTTGGGAGCAAGTTACAAAGGTTGTATAGTCATGATTTCACGACCTCGGTAAGATTACTTCTGAGAGAAGGGCAGCCGTGATTGTAGATATTAATGCAGCTTTGTGTTTGAATCAGAGGCAGGAGATGTAATCACTAAGGTTCACTGATGAGTCAACACATGACTAATGATGTGCTTCTAGTCCATAATCAGTATGTTTAATGTTTACATTTTCATACCTAACAATCAAAGGACAAGTTTTTTTCCAAATGTTTCAAGTTTGTCTTAAAATACTAGTCAGGTAGGCACAAACATTGAAACAGGTTTGACTTGCTGTACTCATTCCTTCTGTCAGTAAGAGATCCCTGTCTAATAAGCTTCCCATTGAAGTGATGGGGACAAAATACACAGTCCTCATATACAAAAATGTATTCAAAAGATTATCTGAAAGTAATATTACGCTTTAGCAGTCGGAGTTAGACAAATCAATTGTGTATCTTCCAAAGTTTAATTTTTTTTGTACAACAATCCCTCCACTGCAGTTCAACAGGGAAACACAGACATTGTCAGACTGCGTTGGATCTTCCCAAACTATAAATCCAATTATTATTATCAAACCTTTCTCATTAAGACTCAGGGAACAAGCTATCTGCGTCCTCTTCAAAGCAAAGCTGAAAACCTCACCTGTTTAGTCTTTTAAATCCTTAATGACTTCATAAAGTTGCTTCAGAATATCAATATCTGATACATAACTGCATTTAATGAAATGTATGATTTTACTTTACTTTCATGTTCTGCAATCTCTGCTTTTATACTATTATTGGTCCTTTATTTGTATTCTTTTTCTTCACTGTCCTTTAGTTTCAAAAGACAAAAATGTATTTCAGTATTAAATTAAATTTCTATTTGACTCCAAGTCTACAACATACTGTGAGCATCAAATGTCTTTCACCAAAATATTCCCATCCATCCTAACACAGTCATAACATACATCATTCAAATAAAATATGCTCTTTGAATGACCTTTTAATCAAAGTTATATTTTCAACAATAAATAGTTATGTGCTTTTGTGCCCCCTAGCAATTTAAGTAGCAAAATATAGTGTTACATCTCCATTGCCAATAGCAGCTTCCTCCCTTTAATCATTGTCAATGCAACGGCTTGATGAGAAATGTCAGCTTTTAAATCAAAAAAACATGAAAGTCTTACAGCGAACAAAGCATTTTCCTCACACATCCTCTGACAAGTCAGAAAAATAAATTCAGTAATTCAAGGAAGAAATGACGATGTAAACAAACACAATGTGTTCAAGGGATGCATAGATGCAAATCAGAATGAAAAACATTAAACTTCATATGATTATTATTTGCTAGTTGTTGCAGTGTGTGAGGGTGTCGCAGCTGGAAAATCTACTTCCTATGTTAGTGAAGCACAGAAATCTGCACTGCATATGCAACCTCTAGTTTCCTGTTTGAAGTTCCACATAGTTCCACATACCCAGATTAAATAAATCTGGGTATGTGGACACATACCCAGATTTATTTAATTTCCGTTACATTTCTTTTCCTTTTTGTTCAAATAAAAATCAACAAATATACAAACGAAATACAATATTTCAAGACATAAAACTTACTAACACTTTGTGGAATACATTCAGGAACATTCACGTTGAGTGAAAAATGAAGCAATAAACAAACAAAAGTGAAAAAACGAAAAATGAAACATGAAACATATACACAATAATAATTTATGAAGACTATTCATTGCCATACAGTTATCATATTTTAACTTAATACTAGTTTCTAGCAGTCCGGACTCCCTTCAAGGGTGATGAGTTATTATAGTTTCTCCTTCGAGGGGATCCAGATATAGGGTCCTGAATGTTCTTCTATGACCTGTTTGCAGTGGTTATAAATGTCCTCTAAGGTGTCTCCTTGAACCAGCGCTGCAAAACAAAGGGAATTCTTTACATACTGTGGAACTCATCCTTACAGTCACACATGCACCTTTGCACTCATGAAGCCTCACAACTGTCAATATTTAAAGACCAAATATATAGGAATTGAAGATTTCTGAATTCTAATGAATCCCCATGTTTGACAGTAATTATCAACATTTTATTTTTTAATGTGCTATTGTCAAAAGAAAAATTACCCACAGTGCCTTTAACATGATCATAAAATGATTTCACATTTCACAGTCACTGAAAGACTAATAAAGATTAATATTACCTATATTATCTTTATATTGGACCGTTTTAATAAATGTAGAAATTAATAAATGCAGGATCATAACACTAATACAAAACTTTTTTACGCATAGTGTAATATTAACAAACATCTGTTTAGAATCCTCCCATCCTCCCATGCTGATCACAATGTTGTTGTGTTTATAATTGCAGAAGTTATCTGAAACATTAGCTGATAAGTCCAGTCTGCCAGTCTGGGTGGGAAGAGAATCTCTACAATAATCCTGATGATTTTGCATGTGGCCATGTCAACACTACTTTCCTTCTGTTCGGTGGTAAATTGAGAGGAAAGCATTAAAGTCAGCAGTTTGTGTTCAAGCACTCAGCTGGCCTTGTGTTCTCATGTACTGTGATCGAGGGACACGCTGAATATAGATGGCTTCTTTTGTAATTATGCTTTTATTTACCTGTGAAAAATTCACCAAACTCCTGCTCCAGCTTCATTGCCCTGTCGAACGTCTTCTTGGCTTGTTCCTCTGTCAGTCTCTTATTCATGTCCCTGTGCAGGGCAAAGGACACAAAACATCCCACACACATGATTTTGTCTTAATTAATTTTGTCTTAATTAATTTATGGAAAGTGTGATGAGCCCTGCTGTTATTGTTCAGCAGCGTCTTGTATTTCGGTTTCTCCAAACTGGGTGCGTGCAGACCGTCATCGCCTGTAGGTAACACTGACTGTGGATAAATGCCTCATACAACCCCACTTCAAACATCCGAACTACAGCTTTAAGTCCCCTATTTAGCAATCAAAGGCAGGCACATTTAATGAATGATTTATAACATGCTACATTGTAGTTGTTAGCAGATAAAAAAAAATGTTTGTGTTTATTATTGTACAGTATTTTAGCAGATACAACTTCTCTAAAAAGATATAAAGCATCCTCCACTTATGGGTGACAGTTATTAACAAATACATGAATAGACACATCCACTTATAAACCCTTTATTCAATGTTTATTTATTAATGATAAATAAGGGGACTTAATATAAAGTCTTGGCAAATTCCAATGAGTCCTTCAGTATTATAAAACAAAAATGTACCGTAAAAGGGTTTCTAGTATTACTTAAGACAAAATGAATACTCACATTAATGTATCAATTGACTTAGGTTTTAGGAAGATGGCGATGGGGTAGAGTTGTGCTACTTGTAGTCGTTTGATGGCATTTCCAGACACATCCAGAATGCAGTGTTTACCCTGAGACAGAGGCAGGAAGAGATGGACCATTTAAAACTACGCAGACTCTCCAGTTATAAAATCAACGCTGCACTATGTAAGAGTTTTTAAAGCTTACAATCTCATATGGGGTAAATCTAAACTATGCCGTAACAGCATCAAGTAAAAGCTCCGTCCAGAGAAACATGTTACATGTGTCCTCTTTCCTTTGGTATACATGTCACAGTTTGATGAACATGAACTGTACAGTACTCAAACTTACTCAAGAACTTCACTTCACATTTATATAATTACATTTTGCTTTCATATAGTGCATCTAATTCAAACAGATAAAGAGTCTCACCCTTTCAGCCACATATTTCACAGACTGGACACTCGTTCCATACAGATTTTCATTGTACTGTCCTGCCTCGATGAACTTGTGCTCTTGGATGTCCTTCTCCATCTGCTCTCTGGACATCACAAAGTGGTAGTCTCGCCCATCCACCTCGTAGTCCCTCTTCGGCCGAGTGGTATCTGTGGTGCAAGGGGACAATAAGCTCTTTATAACTTAGTAACTACCATGCCATAACATGACCGGTAGGCTCTTGTTCATTTTCCTTTTAAATCTCACGGAAGATATCATTCAAGTCTATAAAGCACATAGCAATGCTCTTAAGGTGCTTTACGCTCTATGCCCGAAGGAGATGGAAGGCCCTGCCTGAGTCCTCTGCACTGAACACTTATGAAAGCAGGTTAAAAACCTTTTGACTCACAACAGAGTTAGTCTATGACTAAGTTCCTAGTGTGTGTGTGTTTTGTGTATTTGTATATTTTGATTTAGATTCTTTGTACCCTAACACCTGTTGATATGCATATTTATATTCTGCAGTGGGATTATATTGTTACTTGTAAAGCAAATTGTGTTGCCATGTGTAGGAACTGTGCTTCATAAAAAAAGCTTGGAACTGACTTAGTTGGGACACCTTGTTGTAATCACCACAAACTAATGGTGGAGACCACTGTTTCTTTATGTTAACACCATATGTTCCAATAAAGCCTTCTGATTTCATCACAAATAGAATGTGGTTAATCTTACATTTATTTATTAACTTTGGTATTTTTCAACCTAAACCCTATTTGCCCATGTCTTTGTGCCTAAGTGACTAATGGGGACAACAATTTGCAATGAAATCATATCGGGCAATTGCCCACCATCATTGCAAGTCCACTTAAATCTCTTAAGAGGCCTCATCCACCTTGTTGAAATAGACTAAATATTTAGCCATGACATTGAAAATATTTTAGATAACACTAAACTATGATTTTTATACTCCAACAAACATTTCCGGACCCTCTTCTCTTCATATCTCTAGAGCTCTACCTAGGTAGAAAAGTACCAAAGTTACCCTTTAATTTCAGCTCTGTGCTGTAACTAACCTACTCATCCTGAACTTGTGGTAACTGGAGTTTGGTCAGTTGTTAATGAATGAATCCTCAAAATAACTGATAAGCTAAAACATGGAGGGTAAGTGGAGTGGATTCTCCATTTATGTGCAACAGAAACTGGAGCGTTCGCAGAGCTTTGGCAAACAAGGAATTCCTTATTGCACATTGTTAACACACAATGTGCAAGAAATGTTTTGAGCAAATTTCACTGGATATCTTTAAAGAGAAGAAGACAGTTGATACTTAACACTTCTACAAAGTTAGGAAGTGTACTATTATCTGATTCAGACATATAAACCACCAGTGCCGTAACACTAACAATTTAAAACACAAAAAGAAAAAAAAGAGAAATACATATTTATTGGGACGTTTACTTCAAGACTCACTTTCTAAACAAAAGGGAGGAAAGAATCCACTCAGCTTATCCACTCACTCACCTTGGTGCCCTGAACTGTTAGCAGCTTTGTATGGTTTGAAAGGTACATTGAAATAAAAGAGAGGAGTAAATCAAAACATGCAAAACGAAAACTTATTACATGCAGAGAGAAGTGAGGTGTTCTTGTTAGGATGGGGTTACATGTTTATGTATTAACTGAGGTCACACACACACACACACACACACACACACACACACACACACACACACACACACACACACACACACACACACGCACACACACCACTGCAGCATTATCAGCCCCCCCGCCAGTTCACAGCTATGAAACCATTCATCATTTAACATACAGTATGTTTTCCCTTTAATTATAACACAGTAAATGCATACTTAAAAAGGAAAACATTTAACAATGTGTATTCTATTGTTATGTTCGAAACTTAACTATTCCTAAGAGCAAAAGCTTTCAGTGACAGAGTGTGGGACATTAGGAACACTGGGGGGGATGAGTGGGGATGTTGGTGTGCATTGGAAGTTCAAACCTCACACTGACTCCACTGATTAAGCAAGCAGGTTCACACATCTATAAACACAGACAATGACGTCATCACCCCATGCTACAACTACTACTATGTAAAAAGATTAATACAACCTGTAATTTCACATAGTTTTTGTTTTACTGTTGTCCATGAACAATTCAAAATAATGTCCTGCTCTATTTGAATTTACTACTTACGTGGTACACAAGATCCAAACTTGTCTGGGAATTCTGATATCAGATCATCGTTGATTCTGTCCTTCAACGGTCCCAGGATTATGACGGGTCTGGCATAATGAACTGGAAGGAAAAAACAAAGACTGACTGCATATCTTAAAGCAATATTGACTGTTCGTTATGCATGAAAATAAATAATATGGAGGTTATTCTTTATGGGTTTTGTGCTTTAGTTCTTGTTATATGCATACAACAGAAACACGAAAAACAAGTATGGATGACAAAATATGTAATTTCTACTGAGTACTGTTTCCCTGCACTCATCTCTTTAGAAACGTTTGTTGCAAAGCTCCCCTCACATGTGGGTGAACTCTTCTCTGGTGATGTCCTCCTGTCCTACTGTGAGTGCTGTGATATTCAGCCTTTGATTCTTATATTTCACTAAAATGGTGTAGTTGCTTGAAAATCAGGTTTTTAAAAGAGGAAATATTATTGTCTAACAAACTGTCACAGCTAATGTATGTACAATAATAAAATAATATGGTAAGGGTATTAGGATAGTTACAATATGTTGAGACTCTTTTCATTGTCGTTGTTTTTTAACTAAATGGAGTCTTGTGGCAGTAATCACACACCCCTACAATCATGCTTGTCCACGACTTCCCTCTCAAATGTACCTCCCACCTCCCCTGTATTTAGTTGTTCCTAATACGTGTCCTTGTTAATTAAATGTTGTGCATCTCAGGCTGTACCAGTGGTTACAGTTGGGAGAGTCTGTATCTGGCTTGCTCAGATGTGTTTCAGAGCCTGTGAGAAGAAACTAAAATGCATATTGTTGCAACAACATGTTAAAATATTGATGTGAGTGCTGAGTGAAACTTATTAATACACTGTAGTTCACAGGTGGAGAGCTCTGATGACACATTTAAATAAGTGACAACTTACTTTCTTGCCGCATCACAGGTTCATACGAGAGAATCATGTCCTCTTGACTCCCTGGAAGGGGTTCATAGTGAAAAATGTTATTATGGTATTTGGACAAATACTCATTACTGAAATAAACAACATTCCATATTTGGCCAAAAGCCACAAGCATGGAAGCATATGTCACTGAACATGTCCCTGTTTTTTTGGTCTATCTTACTGATGACCTACATTAAAGTTGACTTCTCTGGCCCTGGTGACATCACAATGCATGTGCTCATGCTCAATAAAAAAATAACAACTGTCATTTCAAATTGATCTAAAGAAGAAACCACATTTTCATTCACTTTAAAGCATTTATTGATATTTTGACCTCAAATTTAATACCTCCCACTTCTCCAGCTTGAATGAATTTAGGGGCTCAGATGACTTAATATGGGATATAAAGATACCTGGCTGGTGATTATGAACAGCTAACCAATGTTTTTTTTACTTCACAGTACTTGCATTTAGCAAATCATTTGAGTTTTAGTTGAATAAGTGTGATGCTCTAGCATAGCTCATGATTTTGTTAATTGCAGTTAATTTGGTTTCAATGAGAAATGCTATTATTAGGGTTATTTCAAAAACACTTAACACATAAAACATATTTTCTTACTCTGCATCAAGTGATAGGTGCAGAAAACTCAACATCAAAATAAAAAAGGAATCCCTAAGTGTTCAACCTGCACAAAGAAATCCTGAAATAACCCTGATTAGTGGGTAAGGAATCTTGGTCCGAAATTAGATTTTTCACTTAAATCAATGTGAAAGCCTGTATCCTCAATGACGGAAATGTTTAGTCCAACACAATGTGAAATAACTTCTGCTTCAAAAGGACATGCTCACAAACAAAGACAAAGAAACTTTAGTTGTTTATGCCAGTGTCATGCAGACATGCATTAAACATTATCAGCATCCATGTAAAGGCATCAGTAAGGGGGGCAAAGATTATATGTATATATAAATATATAGATTTTAAGTCTGTTCAGCATGCCAATATACTTCTGCCAGGCCCCCTGCAGTTGGCCTGTAGTAGTACCTGCTGCTGCACCCAGACAAACCAAAATGTTTGGAACAATGGAACTGTTAATCAGACAAGTGTATAAATTGTAATCAAATCATCTCATTCTCTTCTGACTACATATACAGTAAATTAATGTCTAATTTAAAAGATCAATCCTGGTTCACAAAGAAGAAGAAAAAAGGAGGTAAATCTGTAAGAAATCCTTTTATTTCTTGAGAGTATGCTATTTAAAACAATTATTTGTAAGACTTCATGTCTCCCCTTGTGACAAGCTCTTTTGACTTGGCATGTTCCATAAAACAGACCAAACAGAGAAGCCAAAACCTAAATGCCATCTAAACCTTACGTTTAGTGAACGTAAAAAGCAAGACAAATCCAACAAATGCAGCATGCAACAGTGCAGGCAAGAGGAACACGTTCAGACGGGAAACGTGTCCAGGAGTTTGCTGTTGCGGGGGGTCGTGGTAAACAGAGAAGATGAGTCATTCCTGGATCAACTTACTGAATGTCTTTGTCCCATACCCATCATCACCTATCATCAGGATGTCCTATCGTCCAAAGAGAGCCACAACAGAAGAAAGAGAGGAAGGAGTACAGCCGCAACATAAGCAAAAGATTGGAGGCAGTAAAAGCAGGGAGCTGCAAACCCACAGATCTGCCTCTGTCCAGACACTAAACAGCCAGCAGGGGGGGCCAATTCCAACATGATACCATGTAGGCTGGTTGAACTGAACCTTAATTATCTCTGAAGGGAAACTGGGTCGAACAATATCACCATATGGGCACGTGTCACATGAAAATGAACACTTGGCTTCTCTCCTGCTGACTGATCATCATCTGAGCCAGAATGTCTCTGAGTATAATCCAACAGAAAGAGAAAGAAAACAAAGACAACAGGAAATGATCATGAGAGGAAGCTTTGTGTCCCCTACCAGCCCTACATGTGACCTACACTGACTCTCTGCATGGAAGTAATGTGTGTCTGTCTGTGAGCTTACTTACGGTCTGAATCACTGCCATCCTGCTCACCCTCTTTGTTCTTGTAGAATGGGAACTTTCGTGTAAAGATGAAATTCTTTTTACGTTTGTCATTGAATGACTGTGAAAGGAGAGAAAGCATGGGGCAAACAGGTATATCACGTTCATGCAGACAAAACAACTGCTCGCAGAAAGTGGGACGGCAAGAAGTTCTTCCAATGAAAACTGAACATCTGTTTCTCCTGGATTGTAAGAAAGTAATTTCAATGTTACATTTGTTTTCACTCTACTGTAAAGATGTGTTAGTTAGTTAATGAAATTTACATTCTTCATCAAAGTAAGTTACAGTTCTGATCCTCATTGAAATGAAGCTGTGTTCTGTTTCCAGTTTTCCCTCTGAAAATCATTTTAAAATGATAACCAGAAATCTTTTAAAAAGAATTTTGAATAAATTTGAAACCAGGTTTAAATTCAAAATGTATCTGTACTGCTCTGTGTTCATTGCGCCTATTCATTGAGCAAACGTGACAAGCTGATCGTGGACAACTCACAAACTTCACAGAGTCAGTAAACTTCAGCATAAGTTAACAGAAAAGCTTGTGGAATCTGCACAGAGCTCCGTCATCTACAACAGAAGTGTGAGGTTCTGAGGTTCTTCTTGACGTGCCACAGTTGCATCAGAGGCATTTAAAGTGAAAGCAAGAGGAGGAAAGAGCTACTGAGATCATGCTACGAGAGAAGTAACATAACTGGGGTTTAGTCATAGAAACGATTTTCATTAGCAAACAAAACAAACACATGCAGTAATGGGAAGAAAGGATGGAACTCAAGAGGATGAGACTTCAAACATATGTTGTTTGGATCATCATTTGAAGACAAAATGCTGCTGCTACAGTTTTGAGGGCTCAATACGGAGTCATGTTCGAGTGTAATAACGTCACACACTTCAGACGTTTCCTCCTAAACTTCATGTTTGTTACTTGTTTATACAGTAGATGTGTTGGAAGGTGAACATTTTACACCTGGTATGACGGTTTTAGCTCAAAAGCTGGTAAACTGGAATATTTAATATAGATGTATAAATAAATATGTGTTAAAAGTGAAGGTAAAAATCAATGACAAACAATCCAAACAAGCCATTATAAAGCTTCTCCATATTAAAATGACACTGTCATAAATAAGCAGGAAGTAACACTAGAAAGACGACATTGGTGAATAGAAATATGATTTGTTTCATGGAAGTGTAAAATGAAGAAACACATGATGTAAACCGCTGATGTGTTCTACTGAATCACTCACATCTTTCCAACTTTTCTGACTAATTTATGCACGGACATCAAACTGCAGTAAGAACAACGGAGCCAAAGAACCAACATCTGAAAATTATGACAGTTATATTTGATTGCACAGGAAGCCATTAGTCACTGTAAAGATTTCTATATGAAGTTATATCTGAGAGACACTAAAAATCCTCATCAATGTGATAATACAAATTGCCCCTTTGCTCCTCTCTTAAAGGCACTTACCCCTTTTGAATCAAATGACCCTGGCTTTGCATTGAATTTCACAGTCTTTAGACGCGCTCGCTCTTTCCTTTCCACCCTGCCAAGCAAAAAGTCATGTCAGTCATTAACCGCAGAGATGAAACAGAATTACTCTCAAACACTCGTACTCTGACTTTCTTAAAATGTATTTTTCTCCTCGTCATTGCTGAAACTATGTATGTAGAGGAATATGAATATGATGTCAATGAGTTGTCTTATATGTGCTTGCATGTAATAAGACTGCTTATTGGTATGGTTCATTGTGTGACAAAACATCCTGATACAGTAAATGCAAGAGTGCTGATATGCATTGGTGTATTCTTATAATGTACCAGCACATATTGAGTGAAGGCTTCTTATTGGATTTCTTATGCCACACTCTAGCAATGGATGAGGGCATATTTCTTTGTTTTTTAAAATTATTTTCCAAGAGCACCAGTGGGTGTAGAGGACTTCTGTTGTCATTATTTTTCTGCATAGGGGGAAACCAATAAGTTGTCTGTGTTTTAAAAGATTTCCTCCATCTCAGTCATGGAGGCCCTGCCACCGCATTAACTAACGATTGTTCCTCTTTTAGCACAATCAATATTATTCTTACAAATCATAGTCAGACTTCTAGAATTTCCTCAACCAGACACATTTCTATCCAGTGCTCACCGCCTTTTGCTAGGGATGACACCCATTTCCTCACTGTCTCCATGTGGGGTGACACGGCGGGCCTGCCACCACTCATCATCTGAGGCGTTGATGACGTGGAGGATGTCCCCATACCTGAAGCTGAGCCCTTGGCTGGGGAGGCCGCTGTCCTTTGACTTCTCATAGTCAAACAGTGCCCTATTCAGGGGGAGATATCAGGATTAGTATAGTAAATACACTGAATTCCTATTTTTTCACTGTTATTCCTCCATGTGAGGTCTTTTCTAATTTGGTAGTGAGGAACTAGAAGCTCATCTTTACCAGGTCAGACAAAATAGTGACTGTTGGTCCATGGGGATGCTATAATAAGAAATGTTCTCGTGTTTCAGTCACATATCTCAAACCTAGTTTTAACATGTATGTGTGTACACTCGTTACATTAATTCAGTTCACACCCTGCCACATCTTCTCAGTCATCTGTATGAAAAGTAAACAACACAACCTTTTTAGAAGACGGTATTCATATAATTTTACCATGTAGCCTGGAATAAATAAGTGCATCACATAGAAGACATTTGGGGCATGGCAGCTTCTTTTTTTTCTGAATTTAGCTTGAACAACCAAAATGAGAGTGATATCCTAAAAAGACCAACCTCACATAGAGCGACCTCTTTTGATTGGTACGCAGGGATCCTGACCCGGAGCTCATACTGTGGTTCATCATCTGTTCCCGCAGGTCATGGATTTTGGCCTCAAAACGCCCGTACTCTGCAAGACAAGATCAGAGGTCAGCCCAATGATGCTACTGAAAATGAAAATGTCCCCTATTAAGTGTAGTGATTTAGTAGAATTTTTGATTATTTTCTCGTTACAGTGAAATCAACATAGATGACGATAAAAGAAGGAAGTGTGCTCAAGGGAAATTTGCACTCAAAATGTAATATCGTATACAATTTTTATTGTGAGCTTAATTATTTAAGTACATTTATACATATAGTAAACATATATGTATATATATATATATATACTATATGTATAAATGTATTTAAATAATTAAGCTCACAATAAAAAGTGTATACAATATTACATTATTGTTATATTACATATATATATATAGTATATATATATATATATATATATATATATATATATATATATATATATATATATATATATATATATATATATACACACACATAGTATATATAAAGTATACATACTGTATATATATATATATATATATATATATATATATACAGTATATATACTTTATATATACTATGTGTGTACATATATATATATATATATATGTACACACACAGTATATATAAATTATATATATATATATATATATATATTATATATATATATATATATAGTATATATAATATATATACAATATATAGTATATATATACACTATAAATATTATATATACTATACATATATAGTATATATAATATATATAGTATATATACATGTATATAGTATATATACATGTACCGGTATATATACACACATTTACACATATATACACATATATATATATATATATATATATATATATATATATATATATATATACTATTTATTTAAACTTACACCTCATAAAATATTATGCTCTAAGTTGGTGAAATGTAATTTCCTACTAACTTGTCATCAATACTCTGTAGTTAAACTAAAACAATTCCAGCCTATATTTCCGTTTCACATGTTTTAAAGGGGAACACTGATGTCATCTTATTTACCACTGTCTACATCTACATTGAATCATCTAGTAATAAATGTCTATGTAATCTGTGTCTATGTAATAAACAGCTTTTTAATTTTTAATGACTTTGAATGAAATTTACATGTTCTTCCTCACGCAGACTGCTACACTCTGTATGATTGATGATCCTATTTGCAAATACTCCAAAGACAAGCTGATTTCTCAATAATATTCATTTCAGTATTATAGACTTCACTGGTCATTTGTTTAAGGACTAAGGACATGATTCATTTATTTAGTTTACATTGATGCAGCATGATCTCCCGTCAGTGATGTCTCAAGTCTTGCACTGAAGTGCTCGTAGCAAAGTAAAAAAGGATGTCAAGATGTGGAAACCAGTCACTCTGTTGACAAGTATGCCTCTTCTGACAGTGTGGGTAATGTGAGGAGGAACAAGTTGATAACTTGAGGCATGGCTGGCTAACTTAGAAAGATCGAGCAGTAAAGAGACTCGACATGGTCTATCATGACATGACCCACCACTGCCTGCACAACCTGTATTTCAGAAGTCAGGGCAAGAAAAGATAAACTGTAAATATAGCTGAAAATAATAAATATTTGATCAACCACTATCTATTTAATTATTGTGTACTCGCCATTTTATTTCATATGTTCTTTTGCTGTAACAAGGTACATTTCCCCATTGTGGGACCAATAAAGGATTTCTGATTCTGATATAATGTCATTTTATTGTTATCCAAGAAAACCTGCTACAATTGTCTACAGTATGCCACATTTGCACAAAACTCTTGATGTGCTTCTTCACCAACCCATGAATTAGGCTTCTTAATAAATAACAAGGCTGAGCCTAAACATGTGAGCAAAGGAAGCTGAAATGAAATTACACTGGATAGTTGTTACAACAAAATGCTAAATCTCAATCTAATTTTAGAAACTGAAATTTCTACAGTTTTTACATTAAACTTCTCTTCCTATTGTTTTTTTCCTGCCAATCTAAAATAGGTCTCACATACCTGTCTGCATGTTCCCTTTGATGCTATATCTTCTACTGCTGTTGTCTTTGTCTTATATTGTGCTCCTTCTGTCTGTTCTCTACACACAGTGCAGTTCAGTGACTGCCGAGTGCAGCACTGAGTAGAGAAAGGGAAAGCCCTCTCTCTCTCCTGTGGCTGCTCATAAGCCGTGCAGGGGCAGAGAGTGCAGGCGGACTCACCAAACAAGACGACTTGTTTGCTTTGTATGCTCTTTTGCTTTATCAGTCATTCATCTATCAGATTGTGCAGATCGTATGCATGCAGTATAGTTTTGGATTAATTTGTTTATGGTTGGTTGTTTATTTGGTTATGAGATATTCACTGCTGACCCATCTGTCAACATCCCAAGAGAATGGAGGCAAATTAGATTTAATTTATTTTGGGTTCAAATCAATTTAAAATGAAAAATGACAAAATTCAATTTTGTCAAATATAACTGGTTACTCTAGATCACTGTGGACTGTTACTATCATCTCACTTTTTTTGGAAAATAGCATTCAATAAGATCTGCTGACAGCTGAACTGAAAATGAAACAAAGGTATGTAATGAAACAAAATAAATAATTTATAGAGCCATTAGACTGAGTAACTGTACTGGTAATAACCTCCCCAGAACGCAGTATACTTAAAGTGGCAATAGACAACTGTTTTGCTTTAACTCATCATTATGATGAAAATGCTGATTACAATGAAATAGCTGTCGAATAACGACACCATCGTTCAAGTTGGTTCTTTGTGAGCCTTGTTTTCACCGGGTTGTGATCTCCAGGGAAAATAAAGGCTCATTTAAGGCACAAAGTGAGAGGATAGTGCTTGAGTTGTGCCTATACTTATGGAAGTTATACAATAATAACAGGGAGGCATACTCTTTAAAAATAGTTTATAACTCAACAAAGTCACTTACAACAGCTATGCCCAGGTAGCAGAACAACCGGAGTAATGTTAACTTTCTAAATTCTACCCGGCAAAAGAGCCCCATTGACGGAGAAATGAAGGAAAAGAGTGAGAGTGATAAAAAACATTCTTTCTTCTAATCAGTAAGTAACAAATCATACCTGCTTAATAATACAGCCGGGTGCTTTTATCACAGCACTGAGATCGGGTATCTAGTTCCTTGGGATTCTTACGGTTATTACTTGCATGAGAGGATGCAGTAGCCATGTTGCTAAGGATGTATGAAGTAGTAGAAGATCAATCTTCTTGTTCATATGATAATCAACGGACAGAATAAAATATGTTATCACCGCATATTGCGCAGTTTGTTTGGAATGAAATGCAGTGTGTCCTGTGTTGTTGGTTTCTCTGAAGAGAACAGAAAGTGATCCGGTTGTGTCTGCGGTTGGAAATGCTAGAGTGGGGGATTGTTGTCTGTTGCCACATTTGAATTACATTTTCAAAGGGAAAGAAGAAACGTTTTTTGAACGGTCACTGGAACAAATAGTAAAGTCAGGAGGGTTTCAAAAGTGCACGTGCAATAGAGGAGTGAGAGTCAAACAGGTTGGGAGAGGAAAGGGGCAGATGTGCTTCAGTGGGTCAAATGCTTAAAGAGGCGTAAACAGGCAGTCTTCACTCAGTGACTTTCACTGGGGAATAATGCTAAAGCTCAGAGCAGCCACAGGTGCCAATGGCACAAACCTGGTGCAGGAGAGCGGGCCCGTCGCGGTGAGCAAAGAGCAAGTTCTGATGGGTAAGAAGAGAAAGCAGTTGTTAGTCCCAGAGGTGTTTAGAGCCCAGTTAGTCAGCTGTAAGATGCCACCTCAGACGGGAACAAGGCCATGAGTTGGCTAAGTGAGGTGGGAGCATTCCATGAAACTAATTCTAAAGGCTCGTGATTACAGAAGGCTTCAGATTGAACTTGATGCCAAGTCAAATAGCTTCTCTACTGATCTTTGCCAAACTACTGAATAGTCTCCTGTGAGAAGGAGCTAAATCAGTATGAGCTTCTGGGATTTAAATCTTTTTACAATGTGTCATGTTTGAGAAACAAAAGCAATTTAACACCAAAACTAGTCTCAGTGCTCAATGCTCAGGTCTGACTGATGTTCCAAGCATAAATCAAGACATGTATTCAGAAACCTTGACTCAACAGATAAACATTTCAACCTCTTGAATGTTAGGTTTTAGATTGGAGAGAAACAAACAATGATGCAGATGAGGCAAACACCACCACAGCTCCCGGTAAGGGTGTGACAGTTTGTGAGTTTGGCACCTCTGAGACATTGAGAGGTCTCTGACCATGACTCACTGCCTGCACAGACTGCAGAGTAAATCCTGCTGCTGTTGACCTTAATCATATGACGTATGTCACCAAAGCTGTCTGAACCACTACATGGCGACTTACAGAGGGTTGGAAGACAGTCTGGTAGATTTGAACCAGAATGAACACGCTCCTCATTGGTTATTCCACTTTACATGCTGATGTACACGACAAAAAAATCACAACCTAATTAAAGCAGAACGTTGTTTGATGAATCAGATCATATCATTACTGCCTTTTCTTAACCCTTTTCAGAAAACTTGGTGTCAGTAAGAAAACTTGAAATGATTGAACAATTGTAGTCTTTGGGCTTTGGGACCAAGAACGTTTCAGGAAGAAATACATGTAATGTATGGCAACAGCACAATTTAAAGATGAAGATAGTAAAGTCATGATAATGTCATTGTACTGCACAACTCAATACAACTGCTTCCCCCTGCCACCCATTCAACTAAGTGGAGAAATGCACAGAGCGAGACTCAAGCACACATCTCTTTTCTTCTTTTCCCTCCCAGATATCTGATCATTTATGACACTGAGGTGAACACTTTCTGCATAACTTTCTGAAAAACAAAAACAGCTGATGGACACTTTCTGACGAAGACCTTTAGGTAAAGTGTCACCTTATCTTAAATCTCATCCATAAGAGAACCATTCAGTCAAATCCTTGAGATTTTTAAATGTCAAATCAAAGTTGGTACAAATGTTTGGCTGGCATCAAACTTGACGACCAGTGTAGACTTGTTTTGCTCTGAGCTGCCCACAGGAAGAATGTTTTCTCATGCTACATAAATCCTACCTCCACAGCTAAGGTGCCGATTGATGATGCTGTCACAACATGGAGGCAGACCTACCAAGGAAGTCCTTAAAACACTGCCTCTTATTTATGTTTAACTTTTAAATGAATGAATATATTTCAGACATAACATCCACACGAAGGAGGGTTCTCCTGCAAGTTTAAGAGGGGCACGGTCCTAAAGATACAGTATGTAAAAATCTCATTATTCTTCTAGGCTCTTGTATTATTTGTCTGTTGTCCAAGATATGTGTCTGATTGGTTCAGATGAAACCAATCAATTGGCTAAACTTCAAGCATGCCTTAAGGACATAAAAACTTGGATGTCTAGCAACTTTTTGATGTTAAACACAGACAAAACTGAAGTTATTATACTTGGCCCTAAACGCCTCCGAAACGCATTTTCTAATGACATAGAAGCTCTGGATGGCATTAACTTGGCCTCCAGCACCACTGTAAGGAATCTTGGCGTCATCTTTGATCAAGATCTGTCGTTTAACTCCCACATAAAACAAATCTCAAGGACTGCCTTCTTTCATCTACGTAACATTGCAAAAATAAGACACATCCTGTCTCAAAATGATGCAGAAAAACTAGTCCATGCATTTGTTACTTCAAGGCTGGATTACTGCAACTCATTGTTATCAGGTTGTCCCAAAAAGTCGCTTAAGACTCTTCAGTTGATCCAAAATGCAGCGGCACGTGTATTGACTAGAACAAGGAAACGGGATCATATTACTCCTGTATTAGCTGCTCTGCACTGGCTCCCGGTAAAATACAGAATAGAATTCAAAATCCTTCTCCTGACTTACAAATCAATTAATGGTCAGGCTCCAGCATATCTTAAAGATCTCATAGTACCTTATAAAGAGCATTACGCTCCCAGACTGCAGGGTTACTTGTGGTTCCTAGAGTCTCTAAGAGTACAATGGGAGCCAGAGCCTTCAGCTATCAAGCTCCTCTCCAGTGGAACCAGCTTCCAGTTTGTGTTCGGGAGGCAGACACACTCTCCACATTTAAGAGTAGGCTAAAGACTTTCCTTTTTGATAAAGCTTATAGTTAGGGCTGGCTCAGGTTTGCCCTGGATCAGCCCCTAGTTATGCTGCTATAGGCTTAGACTGCCGGGGGACACCTCCCTGCTCTCTTCCTTCTCTTCCTCTCTCTTCCCCTCCCTCTCTCTTCTTCTCCCTCTCTATCTGTATGCATTTATGTAAATGTATGTTACTAACTCACCATCCGGGGTATCATCCCCGGAGTGTCTGTCTCTCATGTGGCAGGTTGCCACTGATAAAGTTTACGTCAGGATCATGCTGGACACCGGGAAGCCTTATTGACATTTTCCTGGATTCATCCATACTTTCTATTTCTTTTTTTTCCAACACAACATAATTTCTGTCAAATGTTGTATTTGTACTATGTTGTTTATCCTGTACACACGACATCTATTGCACGTCTGTCCGTCCTGGGAGAGGGATCCCTCCTCAGTTGCTCTCCCTGAGGTTTCTTCCATTTTTTCCCCTTTAATTTTGGGGTTTCTTTTAGGAAGTTTTTCCTTGTGCGATGCGAGGGTTAAGGACAGAGGATGTCGTAACCTGTACAGTCTGTAAAGCACACTGAGACAAATGTATAATTTGTGATATTGGGCTATACAAATAAATTTGATTTGATTTGATTTGATTTGATCTATTTCCAAACAGTACATAATGTAGTGTGGTTGATGTTTGTCGCTCTCGATCAAAAATAAATGTAGTTGTTGGGGATGCTTTTATTGTGACTGTTCAACAAGGCTTGTGTACTTGGAAGTATAAGGTAGTGATGTGTGAATAAACTTGTAGCATAAGGTGAGCCATCACTTGGCCTGATTAGAACCAAACCACTCAATGGGTACGGCATTGTCTTGTGTATGTTTGTGCTGTTTGTACAGTAACTCACCTTCTGGTCTGTACTGGCCAATGATGGTGACCACCTGCCCAGCTCCTTTCAGTGCTGCTGCTGCTTGTTCATGTGTGGCTCCTCGTAGGTCAATACCATTGACCTGTTAACAACAACATTCACAGGATTATTGTGGTTAGATTTCGGCTTTATTCCATTTTATATTTATTTAACGGATTAAGTGCAAAACTGTATTCTGGACATGATTGGGGTGTAATGAATGGAGTGAGAATGATTTATTTATTTATTTATATGATCTATGATATGATCATCTAAATCAGTACTGTAGATCTCTCTCTCTCTCTCTCACTATTTGCCTCATATTTCTGATGACAACATTTGCAATAAATGTCCTTTTCTAAAGGATCCAAACATTTTTGGAGAGGTGTGAAACATCTAAACATAGTAATAAGTGAATGCATCTACACACAAAGATTTTATTAATGTATTAAATTCCCTTGCTAAATCTATTTTTCATTATAATCCTATAGCAAGTCTTCAACTTCCTCACATTATCACACGAGCTGCTGCTGGAACCTGATTATCTTCATTACAATGTGAAGAAAGGCGGGCTCAATTCAACACACATTAAAATGGATTTCTCAAAGAGGGCGATAAAAGGATGTCCCTGTTTCTGTGGTTTTACTCAAGAGAAAAACACAGTTTTACACTTTTCGCTCTGACACAACTCTCCCTTCACAGTCAGTGTGCTTTCCTTTAGTGTTAGGGCAACTGAACAGTGGCAACAGACCAAAGAGCCCCAGGTGGAAGTGCAAAGGGAGCCACACTAGTAGAGAGTATGGTCAATAGATGTGGAGAGACAGAAGAAAAACCAGGACACTGTTGCCGGCTTTCACCAAGGCCGAGGTGCTGACGGGACACAAATGAACAGGCAGACAGTGACATGCTGATTGAACAATCTGCAGGCTATACGATACCATAACATCACAAAGCAATGCGACAGTGTAGTCTGTTACACAGTGTGGGAGGCAAACTATTATAACTAATTATAATTAATTATAACAAGGCAGAACAATCTTCCTCCCAGCTACTGGCACTGTGTAGTCCTTTCTAATATTTGTTATACGGCGGTCGTGGATACTGTGACCAAACAATTCAGGATGTGTTTATAGGTGATGAGATCATCATTCTACAGTTTACATTGCTCAGAAGAACAGAGCACAAGAGTGCAATTCAGAAGAAAACCTGGAACTAACTCTAGAATAAAATGAAACATATTCCAATGACAAGATGTCTCAAAATGGAATCTGAATGGGAGACCCAGGAATACAAGACACATTCTGGAGCTGAAAAGTATACTATTTAACAAGTTCAGCATACTATAAACTAACTTGTATCAAACAAATGCACATTACATCTTGAAATATTGGAGAAATACAGCAGAAAAAAACCAGGTTGTTAGTGTTTGGCCTTGAAAAGGAATCTAGGCCAGTCGGACTATTACACTGTGTATTAATATGCTGGAAGAACACAGGTTTAACAAAAGTAGACTATTTTAAAAGTAGATTGGTACTTGCAGTGAGGGAATCTTGTTACTCCATCTTTTTTGTAATCACTTTTTATTTATATGGTGTAACAAGTAAACAGATTGATTACATCTGTATGTAAGCAGCTTGTATTTTGATTTATACAAGCTGTTCAAATCATTTTCAACCAATAGGCCACACATATCTATAACATATGAGCCAAAACACCAAATCCAGATGGATTAAATGATCCTTGATTTATAATCTCAATGACTTTCGAATGTTTTCCAACATGGGTGCGTGTCTTGTCTCTATAAAATGAGGCTGATGTGATTTTTGTGCACTCACCGATAAGATCTGGTCCCCTCGCCTCAGCTCTCCGCTCAGGTCAGCGGGCCCTCCTGCCAGGATGAAGGACACAAAGATGCCCTCGCCGTCTTCACCGCCCACGATGTTGAAGCCCAGGCCCGTGGAGCCTTTGTGGAGCACAACCTTCCTAGGTTCCCTGTACAGACAGTTCAGATAGTACATCAGCTCGGGGGAGTCGGTGGGTTTCAGCATCTTCAGCTCGGCCGGTGGAGGACAGAGATGCGGACAACAACCGGCGGTATGTCGAGAAAACCTCAGTGATGCTTTGCTCAGGCAACGGAGCTCAAAGACTGCTGGTGTTCCATAGGGGGATGGTGCTCTACTTAGATCACTTGTCCCCAATTCAGTTCTGACGGAAAAGGAACCTCGTCACATGCTTACACACACACTGACTTGCTTTCTCTCTGTTTCTATCACTCACACACACACACACACACACACACACACACACACACACACACACACACACACACACACACACAAACACACATGGAATGTCTACAAACATACACCGAGGGACACTTTTCAGTGTACTGACTCAAATTTAGGCCACAGACTCTGATTTTAAGAAGATTTGGTTCAAGGCAGCCCATATAAAAAATGCATTTGTTGTTTATTACTGAATAAGTGCCTATAGTGTACAAATAAAGAGAAAGGTCGGAATGAAACCTATTGTGTGAGGAGAGTAGTTATTCTTCTGCATTGTCAAACAGGAAGGATATTTTGCAGACTAAACAACACTGAAATCAAACTATTTTGCATTTTGCTAATTTGATAAGTTTAGCAATGTCATCATGAAGGTAAGCAGCATACTGTCATCTGCTGGTGAATACATAAACTACAGGGGCATGAAGAAGCAAAGGCATATCATTGGGCAGTATGAGCCCTTTGCTTGAGGCTTTTTAGAGCAAAGCTGTTGAGTGTTTGTTCAATTTTCTCTTGTTCTTCATAGGTACTTGTCTGATGTGCTCAGTACCCAATGTTTACTCCTATTCACCAATATTTGAAGACACAGCGTTTCAGAAACTTGGAGGTTTTAACTTGATGAAAAAAGCCAATAGGATGTATAAACTCATGATGTTTTATGCAAAATTGTAACACATTGTACATTTGAGCATAAACTCTGATATTACTAATGGAGCAATATATATATATATCAAACCTGTCAACATTGGAATTTCAAAATAAGGGAAATTTTTTGGCGGACTCCGCCCATATTTAATCAGCTCTCAGCCACCCAGCCCCTACCCATATAATGTAAACGTAAACACATAGGGGACGGGTTCAGGAAATACATGTTTATTTAAAGTATGTATTACTTGTACAGACATGTTTATATATTTTATGTATTTTATTTATTAGTTAATATCAATTTATTTGATGATTGATGAGTTGTGTGGCTTTTGTTCCACCCGACGAGGACTTCCTTGCGATGGCAGGGTCGGGGAACATGTCCGCTACACTGTGACTGAAATCAACGCAGAAGCTGAAGGCTACATTATTTTTAACGCAAAGCATCGACATCTTTCCCTCAGCTTTGGTCACTTGGTTTGCCTCCGACACAGTTCTTGTCACACATGAAGTCATTGACAGTGTATGTTTTGTGCCTCGTGCTTGTGCTTGGACGATTGTTCATGCTGGCGACAATGCTTAGCTAACATCTGAATGGCACACTTTACAAAGTTTGCCCGACTCTGCTTTTTATTAAATAAGGGAAGGTCTTCTCACATTTGGTACTTACATAAAGTTTTAATTTGTTTGGCAGGTACAACTGCGTCTCCATCTATCTCCCGTTCACTGTAACTCTCATCATATGTTTTCGTCTTCTTCTGTATTATTGTTCCTGTTTTCTTCTTCTGTGTGTTTACTGGCGGATAATGTTTTTCAGCTAAAGTTAAACATAATACTGCCACCTGCTCTATCGGAGGCCACTGTACATTTTTTTTAATCGTAAAAATACGGGATAATTACGGGAAAATATTTAAACGGGAGGAAAACGGGATAGAAGGAAAAATACGGGATAATCCCTGAAAAAACGGGAGGGTTGACAGGTATGACATACCTAGCACAATTTCTGTGAATAAACCCCATAGTCTATGATCAGTCATTAGAAAAAAAGCACTTAGTGACTGGTTTGTTGCTGATGTTATTATACTTGCATGAGACACTCAATTAAATCAAAATGCATAATTAATTATGGAACTTTATGAACATGAATATCTTGTTCCTGATATTTTCATAGTCTGAAAAATGATCTCTGTACAGTATCTGCAGAGAATCCTAATGTATTAAACCTAAGAAGGTATTGTCCTGAAGTGAAACGTTTGTTTTGTAAGGAAATTGTTAAACTGAGCTCTTGTGTTGTGAGGAGCACAGCAGAGTGCAAAAACACACTCTCTATGATGACACCAACTCTCTCTAACTCAAACCAGCACAGAGACTCAGAGACACAAGCTGTGTGTTGCCTGCGTTAACATCCACATCACAAGCTGCAGCATGTGAAATCTCTACAGAGAGGAGAACCTCTCACTGCTGGTTGGTTCAGTTTTGGGTTACTTTTATTTATATAGCCCAAATTCACAGCCATGCCTCAGAGGGCTTTACAATCTTTCCTTAGACTATTTGTATGTATTTTATACATACACAGAATTATTGTATTGAAAGCAAACCGTTTTTGGTGAATGTATGTATAAACACAGAGGTGGTATGTGGTTAGGGTTGGGCACTGGTAAGAGGTTAAAGATCAAGGTTAAAATAATTCTGTTAGTACAAGTGTGCAACTACAACAAACAAGCTCACTCGTCACCCACGAAGCATGCAACAGCCTCTGCAGTGTCACATTTATGACCAAATCAATCCATAACCTTCCATTTCCATTTGTGTGCTTTCCATTTGGCTAACATGACTCACTCACATTTCTTCCTCACATCTCAGCTCCACCATCAGGGAAGCGAGACAGAGACGCGAGGGTGAAGGGATAGTATTCACCAGATGGGACATCCTCTCTCACTACAGTGTTTTGAGGAGATGGCAAAACTCGACAGCATCTCATCTGTCCCAGTTTTAAAGAAAAACACAAGACTATAGGTCTACTGGTGTGTCAGGTCGTCAATGAAATTATACCGATAGACTATTAAAATCTGTAAATTACTTAAAGAACAGAACCAACATGAGTGAGCAATAAAAACATCTAAAAACACACAACATCTAGATATTGTTTGTGATGGTACTACTGTGCAGCTTTGACAATATATGTTGCCCTAACTGAAAATAGGAAAACAAACAAAATTGCAGTGTTTTTATGATTCATTAATGATTAATATGTAAACATTAATAATGTTAGAGCTGCTGTTGGTGCAGTACCTGACCTGTACAGTCTGTAAAGCACACTGAGACAAATGTATAATTTGTGATATTGGGCTATACAAATAAATTTGATTTGATTTGATTTGATTTGTTCTTGTATCCACAGGTAGCGCCTTACACAGTATTACAACCATGCCACAATATTCATATTACAGTAATGTTGCTTTTTCTACGGCAGCAGGCTGTTACTTCACTGTCCTATCAGAAGAGCTGGAGAGATTCAAATTAAAGGGCCGTTGGGATACGATACGATACAATTTACCTTATTATCCTCGTGTGCTTTGATACACATTAAAGGGGTTTGAAAATCCTTGATTATGGCAGACCTTGCTGCGCCATTATTATTATCAATATGAATTATTATTATCGATATTTGAGTCATGGGCTGGAGGAGCAAGGATGAGAAGAAACAGAATTACCCGAATGGGAAGCACCTAATGGTTGTGTACCCACATACCACTTTAAGTAGATATCCTTCTTTAGATCACCAAGCTAACTTAGACCTACAGCCAGAGGTATAAACATGAAGTGCAACAGTGCTGAATTTGTTTCAGAGACTTTCTAATTCTTACATCATCCCAACACATTCTTCTTTTGCCACTGACAAATGAGTCCCTCTATCTATGGTGGAAGCCACACTTCCACAACCAGTGGTAGAAAGTATCAAAGTATATTTACTCAAGTACTGTACTTTACTTCAGTATTTCCATGTTATGCTACTTTATACTTCCAGTCCACTACAATACAGAAGGAAATATTGTACTTTTTACTCCACTATCTTTATTTGACAACTTTAGCTACTTTGCAGATAGAAAATATAATCAACAAATAAACTATGATTTCATTGAAAGGTTAGGATAAGATAAGACTTTTTTTTCCTTCTGGTGGGAAATTCACAAGCTACCCAGCTATTAAATAATTAAAATAAGCTCCACCTTTACCATATGCAATATAAAAAGGATGGACATCATCAATACATCAATAATTATAATCCAATAAAAAAAACATTATTCTGAAATAGACCGTTGTTTTGTACATACATTTAACTAACATTTTAAATTAAATACTTTAAATTGATACGGAGTTATACAGTGTGGTTTTTCTACTTTTTCTTCCACCCCTGGATAAAATTGGCATTGTGGAGGTGATTAATCAGAGCCCTGAAGAGAGAGAGAGAACGTGGAGGGAAGAAAGGCATGCAAGCTTGAGAAAAGAACATCAAGACGTGGTTTCCGGGAACTCAAAGGAGGAGCAAGCAACTGAGTGCATGAGAGAAACCAGGTGGTTGCAAAAGACGATATGGTAACATGGCATGCCATTCGTATGGTGGGAGCCGTCATAATAGTGGAGTGCAGAGAGGTGGTGATGCTGGTGGTGTGAAGTACCTGGTGATGTCCGAGTCAGGGAACAGGCTTAAGTGATATGGGAGGGGGGCGGAGTGGAGGAGGCTTTTGTCGCACTCCACTGGGGAATAGTGTCGGGGGGAGGGTGCTTTGTCACATAGTTTGTTCACAGTGCTGTAAACTGGCTCAGGAGGCCTACAGTGGAGTGAGAGACAAGAGCAGAGAGGTTAGTGTCCAAAGACAGGGCGGGGATGAAGGGTCTGGGATAAACAAAGATAATGGAGGCACACAGATGAGAGATGGAAGAATAATAGAATTATAGCAGTATGAGACGTAGTCGAGAGAGTAGGAGGAAGTACTGGTATATATATATATATATATATATATATATATATATATATATATATATAGTTTTTACTGGTCAAAACACTAAATTTGTTCAATCTATTAATCGTTTAGTCTATCAAATATCAGAAAATATTGAAATGCTCAGGACAATTCCCACAGCACAAGGTGATGTCTTTAAATATTTTTTAAGTCCTCATATTTGAGAAGCTGGAACCAGAGAATGTTTATCATTCTTTGCTTGATAAATGACTATAATAAATAATAGATTATAAGCATTGTTAAGAGTTCATGTTATCGCATTGATCAACCGATTAATCGATTAATGCAATTTGTTTTCATTCACTGACATGGTTATTTATTAAACTAGTTTCTATCGTCATGTCCCATAGTGGTAAATAACATTATTTGATATCTAAAAGCTAAATTATTTACAGTTTAAAGGAAATTCATTTTGGATATGTAAACGGATGCAGCAGTCTGATCAAAGAGCTCTTAAATATTGTGTATTTTGTTAGGATAAAAGATGTAATGTGTAAGATATGCTAGAATTTAAGTTTATAACATTAAAACAATAAACCAACATTATTAAGAGAGAGTGAAGACGTTATGTTAAAGACGTCTCTGTGTTGTGTTGCAAAGATATCTCCTAAAGTTAGCATGCTAACAGCTAGCTGCGCTCCGTCCAGTCTGTAATACCACTTGTTCCTCTAGAGGTGATAGTGAGTCACTGTAGCTCCAGTCTGTCTCAGTAAAGAGGGAGAAGAAGTACAGCTGCTGACTGTCATGGTCTGTGTCTGTTTTATTTTCAGTCCAATAATCAAATTGACAAAACAAAGTAAGACTAGCAGTAAAACCCCTGAGTGCATTGGATTGAGCCAGGGTATGTTTTATTTCTTATCAATTCAACTCTTAATTGTAAGAGATTGGATGTAATGTTCCAGCATGCTCACCAGTCAGAGACAAACTAACGTCCTCATTGATAGCCAACTTATTTGAACAGGGAATACTCTCTTTTGTACATAACATAAGTATGCATGCTAACATTTTAAAAAGTAATTATTTATATATTTTATAGATAATAAAAGAGAGAGATATAAGTAGAGACATTCATGAGCACTTTGGAATGTATTCATTACTAAGCCAGGCATCCGAATCAAAATGAAAAGAGGCTCATGCTTAAAAATGTGTCATGACGTTATTTCTATTTCCAACTATTCCTTGCCACCAAAATCATGCGAGGAAGGACATGCTAGGGCGTGCAGTAGGTGACTGAGCACGATAAATATCTCACCTCAACTGGAAGTGCTGGGAATCAAACCTTTGACTCTCCCCGTCATCCAACGAGGGATTTCTAATAGGATGGAAAAAGTAAACTTTTTTGCCATTTAAATTCAAATAGTTGATTTTGTTTTGTTCATACTTTGAGACACTGATGAAAGTGTCTATTATACTAGAAGAGGAAGTTTCAAATGGCAGGCAATAAAGGGAAAATAAATTATACCCTGCTTGCTTTCCTATCTAGGTGTTTCTGCCTTCATTTTAGTGGAGTGGACATGAGGACTTTAGTGCATAAGCTGCGGTTTCAAATTGTTAAGAGCGCATGATATCTAGGGAGAGTAGCTGCCTGCCAGAACTACTTTCTGCTCCTGCTCATGAAGCAGAAGTTTCTCCCCTCTTCCCTGTCTTGGCCTAACAGAAATATCAATATTCAAAATTCTGACATTTAGAATTTTGCGTATTAAGAATTTTTTTTTACTTTCCACAGCTGTAAAAAGATACTGGAGATGCATTATCAGTTATTACAGAAAGTGAGGATCCACTTGGCTTTGTAATATTCCCACTGTTTGTTCTGACTGTATGTGTACAACACAGTGAACAAGAGTGACGATGTGCTGCACTTTAGATCAGCAAGGTAATCTCAATCACCTTGGCCAAGAGCAAATAGTAAACCTCTTACCTCCAAAAAGAATGGAGGACTAATCCTTCACTCAACAAAGATTAACTCAGGGTCCTTTAGTTATCCTCCTAAATCACTCTGCTGCAATATTTCTCCACTGCTCTTTGTTTTGCAAATGGAGTATAATAACGCAACATAATTCATGCCACAGCACCCAACAATGAACTAATCTAAGAGAGAAGTATTATGGAGTGGGCGTATTCGTTTGTTCATTGTAATGTCCACCACGTGTCCTTGTTGTGCTGCCTAAACATCTGCTTTTGTCTGCAGTTCTACTGTAAATACAGTGAATTATAATATATATATATTTATATATATACATTTATGTATGAACCTTGTGTTTGTTAAGCAGCAGAAAGATGTACACTTTACTCTTGATAGGCAATTTGACTGATTTGATCCAGAGCCTTGTGGCAGCTTGCTGCAGGATTAGGTGTTAGGGCAGCTGAGGTGGGGAGCTGCTAATGTTTGGCTGTGATTCTACTGAGACATCTTAAGCTTTCCTCTGTTGGGGCTGGGAGCAGCTGCCAGAGAAGAGGGACTAAAAACCCAAGCGGTAGTAAAATACGCGAGTAAAGGGAAAAAGTCAAAGAGAGAGCAGCAGACATTTGTGACATTTTCAGAGGTCATTTAAATTCTAAAACTACTGGAAAATACACAACAAAGCTCTGATGAAAAAGCAACATCTGTCTTTGCCACTGATGCCACAGAAACACACAAGATGGACAGATACAGTTTTCTATCAAAAATGTCATTATTATATACATGATATGTCATGTCATTGTGCAGTGATGAACGACTGCTGTACCCGAGGCAATCATTACTATAACAACATAATTTCCATTGATAACCAACTCTAACAAAGCCTTTCTAAACCACAGCTTGTACCACCAACAGCGGTACACAACAGAAGTAATATGGCTCTGTTGTGTTTAATTATAAAGCTTGATGCTCCAATGGTTTCCAGGCATGAGTCACATAACACTGACAACACATTGTTCAGAAATAAATCATATTGAGATGCAAACACAACACAGTACAACAGAAATACAGGACTACAGCAGACCAGTGGTTACAGCTGTTTCTGGAGACGCTTTGTTTAGTAAACGTGATCAGAATGTAGTGATGCAGATTCTGAATGGGGATCAAAGGTAACAGAACTCTTTTATTTCTAAAAAAAACCCAAGTGATTCAAACACAGAGAAACATGGAGTTTGAAGGACTTTTTGAATTGCCACACAAACACAGATGAGTCAGGACAAAGGGGAAAACAGGAGGAGCGCGGTGGACAAACATGTAGTTCTAGTTGTGTGGTAGGAAGGGAGGTAATTACCGTAAGAAGGAAAAACCATCCAACCTGTTTATATCCTCTTCCCCAAGTAAGTGCTTCGGGAGGGGGGAATAACTCCTGGGGGAGATGGGCGGGAGACCAGACTTGTACTCCAGAGTACCACTGTTGATGGGGGAAGAGATATGATTTTCCATGGCTGGAGAGAAAGCTGTGTAGGAAGAGCGAGACACAACATTGGAATTATATATACTCACAGTAAAATGTATAACTAGCTTTAAATGATAAACGGACGACGTTAAGTGATTGTCACCCGATTCTGCAGTTCAATTAAGCTTTTTAGCTCTTTTAGCTTGTTGTTTTTTGGTGACAATCAATGGATGCAGCTATACATTTGTTACTTAAAATTGATTTTCAGTCATGCTCACAAATCTCACATCAAACAGGATACACTTTTACATGTGCTGAAGGCTCTCTGCAGTCTGGTTACACTTTTCTAACAGCAGAGGACTAGCCAACTAATGAGTAATCAGTTCAAATACAAGAGGTGATGACTTACAGTGTGTGATATCAGGAGGCCCATAGGGATCTGATAGGTAGACATTGGTGGGCTTTCCCACCTTTAGGTATACCACGTCCGACGTGTTCTTCAAAATGGCCACAGCTTCTTCATGAGACACTTCCTCCAGGCTGTAGTTATTCACCTGTCGAGACACAGATACAATCAGGAGTTTCAGATGCTGCCTTGTGTTTTCTTACAGCTCAGTTCCCTGCCTCCAGGAGACTGGATTATGACAGATGGTGATCGGGTGAGAACACGGCAGTAGGAATTAATTTAAGCGCTGGTTAAGCAGGAGGGATGCCCTCCTCAAGACAAAGCTTGCTGTTATTCTACTGAGCCAGTAGGTTGCCACTTTCTTGCTTTCAAAATCTGTGCCAGGGACTCATTTCATAATTTAATTATCATTTATACTGAAGCTGTAGGAAGATTGTTGTCGCCTCCAAGCACATTGTCTGATTGATACTCTGGTGGTTAATGTATATTACAAAGTGTAACCTGATTCATGGAATCACCATTAGTCTCTTGAATATCGGTCTGCATAATTGTGACAGTTGTATTAACATGACAAAGGTTAGGTTATTTATAAAACTCACTAGTAGGATCAGTGTGACGTCATGGGGCTATAAGCAATGGTGGAAGAAAGTAAGTACATTTACTCAAGAACTGTACTTAATATTTCCAATCTCTGTTACTTTATACTTCTATTCTACTACAATCCAGAGGCTAACATTTTCTCCACTACATTTATTTGATAACTTTAGTTACTATGTCCATATACCATATCATGTGCCCACAGAATCCACCAATGTTTTTGTTTGTTTACATAACTCCTCTTGCAAATTCACTTCAGGAATGGACTACTACTGTTTGTGTTCTGTTCTGTTTTGTCATGTTTTTCGGTTGTAGCATGAAGCTACAACTGCATTTCGTTGAATGAAGAATGACAATAAAGGATCCTTGATTCCTTTTATTCCTTAAATTCAGATTCAGATTACTTACACAAAATATAATCAACAAATCATGTATATCATGT
This sequence comes from Cottoperca gobio, assembly GCF_900634415.1. NCBI lineage: Eukaryota > Metazoa > Chordata > Actinopteri > Perciformes > Bovichtidae > Cottoperca > Cottoperca gobio. Next base: position 745,481 of record NC_041368.1, on the reverse strand, counting down.
ATTATTATAGCTTAAGATAAACATACAGTAAATTGACTGCATTTATATTGCACTTTTCTAGTCTTTGCAACCACTCAAAGTGCTTTTACAACACAAGTCAGTATTCACCCATTCACACACACTAGTGGCAGAGCAAAGGCCGCCACACGGGTGCCGCCACACGGGTGCCACCATCAGGAGCATACATGCTGTTCAATTGGCAGCAATTTGGGGTTCAGTCGAACAACTGCACGGGTGGGGATTGACCACCAACCTTCTGATTGGTGGACGACCACACTCCCTCCTGAGTCACAGCCCCACAAGTACAAACAGAAACACCAGTGTGATGGTACAGTATGATTGATCCAATTCCACAACACAACTACAGCCCCAAAAGGACCACAGAGATAAAAAAATTCAACAATTCTAAACTTAACAAATGACATGTTTATTACCCAACTATTGTATTAGATTGCATTACAATGAAGATCGATTTCCATATTTCGAGTTACTATATTGTGTTAGCTATTTTGATAATCAATATTCCAATGTTTCCACTGAGGTTCATTGAAGATGTGCTGTAGTGCAATAATCCTTTTTATGAGATATCCTTATGCAAGCTTTTAACATGTAAATTGATTGTGTACTCACCATTAACAGCCTATCTCCTACTTGTAGCCTGCAATCCTTCTGAGCTGCACCACCATCAATGATCTTGGTGACATATATGCTGTCGTCACCAGGGATGTGCTGGTTTCCAACTCCACCTGCAATACTGAAGCCAAGCCCTGTGTGTGTGTTTGCATATATAAAAGTAATTGGTTAGTTTCTGGGTGAATAACAGATTTATGTTAGGCATCATAATATACCACCTTTATATAATGATCATGTGTTATGATACATGTAAATAGTTATACATCTAAATATTATATTTAAATAAAAGTTTGTTTAAATATATCTATGCACATTTTTTATTTTAGGATGAACAGTTTTACAGGAAAGGTCTACTGTACTTTGGGTGACCACAACCCCCCAAAAACACAAAGCTATACTGCCTCTCCTGCAACATTATGTAGCACCATTTTCTTTAATTGAGTCAGGGAATACCCTGTCTGACATGTTCAGCTAAACTGGGATACATGGTCAAGGAAAATTATCTTATTTTATACAAAGCATGTTTGAAGTAACAGTAACCAGTGAATGGAAATCTGATTACCACTGAAAGTATTAACATGAGCATCAACCAAAGTGAATATATTTAAAGATTAGTCACAATCAATCCGAGTGTGATTGGCTAAGCAGGACTGTATGTGTGTTTATGTGTGTTTGTGTGTGTGTGTGTGTGTGTGTGTGTGTGTGTGTGTGTGTGTGTGTCTAAGCACACCTTTTGGTCCTTTGATGAGTTTGATCTCAATGATGGTCTCTAGCATTGGCCTGCGGCGCCGCACATACAGCCGAACAATAGAACCTGCAACCTTCAGGGCTTCTACTGCCTTACTGTGAGAAACTTCAGACACGTCTGCATCATTCACCCGTAAGATGCAGTCGTTTACTCTGGAAGAGAAACAGTGTGGATTAATGATGCTTATTTTTGACAATAATTAAGGGCAAGGCTACACTCACACATTTCATTCTTCAAAAACAAGGTAAAGCGGGTGTAAGCACAGCATACACCGTGGGAAAAGTGTTTGACCTGAAGGCTTTTTTTGAGACTCAAACAAACCTTCAGCTTTATGTATGCACATGATGTTGACTTTTCTATTTTGTATTGAGAGTAGTTCTATCACATTTAAGATGAAACAGTGTTAAGAAGTTTGACAAGAACAATTTAATGCTTAGAAAACAGGAACAAATGAATGCAAGTGAATACTTAGGTAGGAGTAGATAAGCTTTTTGCTTCCTCATCCATTTCAGACACGAAATGTTCATTTATTTTGCTTATTGACAGTTTGTTTATTGTTTTTTTAAAGTTGTTTTTTACATGTATACATATACAGTAAATACAATAAATTGTATTCAATTCAATTCAATATCTACTAACATGTTTACAGTATAGTCAGAGCAGTTATATTATTTGCAAAACCCTGTAGACACACATACACAGACGCACATACACACACGCATTTGATGACAGGTGACTGTGTGTGGATGTTGGCAGTAGATTACATTTACTCTGCAGTGGTCATGTGCTTGAACATGAGTTTTACATTGCAGGCAATGTTGTGCATATTATTATTTTTTTAAATGTATGTCTGTGATGTTGGACAGAGAGGCAGCCTGTGAGTGCAAGCACATGTGTAAATATCAGAGCCAGCGAGCGGGTCAGTTTGAATTCCCCTGAGGTGTTGACCAAATCTGCCATGCCCTGGCACTCAAGGACACAACTCTCCTAAGGGTGTTCATGGGGACCAGCTGGGACCGAGCACACACACACACACACACACACACACACACACACACACACACACACACACACACACACACACACACACACACTGAAGCAGAGCAAAAAGATGTGCATACTTATTCATCATATTTTCTAGCAGAAATACATCTGTACTGTGACATATTCCCCAGTGAAACGTAATATTTCGTAATATTTGAGTGGTGTACAGTTACAAGGGGGATTTAAATCAAATCTTCGTATTTGATTGGACCACTACAAAATAGGAGGGCTAAAAATGTAGCGCGATACGGAGCTACAGAGGAATGTGGCTTCATTTCATCTCAACTTTAAATCTTTAAAACCTTATGTTTACTTTTCTTCTGGTTCTATTAGAATTGACATAATTCAGATAGTAATAATACATTAAGGTAGTACACCTACAGTATGTTGTAATTATGTAGTTAATGTTTAAGTAGGTCAACGAAGAACTCTTGTTGGTGATCACTAATTGAACAGCCAATAATAAGGAAAGGTTCTACATTGTGAGAACAGTCTGAACTGAGCATTTTTAAATATACATTGAGACTTTGTATCATATAATACAAATACATCCTTTAGAAATAAAATTCTGGGGTTTAGTTTTGTGGGTCTAGTCCTGCTTTTACCTCTCAACAACAGACTCCATGAGAAACAATTAAAACGCTCCAAGTAGTCCCTTAAACCGAGGCATTAAGTATGCTTAGTGCTATGCTACAGTGTCCCAGAGCAGCGACACAAAGTGTATCTGGCTTCCATAATGTTATAGAAAACCAAATCCTATAAGGCCTCCATCCTCACAGAGATTAGACTTCCCCTCCATCCATAATGCATTAGTCTTGCTGCCCACCTAGGAGTGGGTGACTATCAATTAGGCTAAGTGTGATTTATGCCCGGCCTGCTTCTTGTACTTTTTGCTGGAGATTGACGGTGTGCATGCATTACACTCCTCTCCAGCATCTGTGATCTGACAGTAATGCAATAGAGCTGCAACTTGGAAAATAACAGAAACTAGCCTGAAAGCAAAACCAGTAATATCAATAAAAAAAACTGAAATACAGTATACAAATATTCTGTATATACGTATATGCATATGTATATAGTATATGTATGTATTAGGGCTGTCAAGCGATTAAAAAAATGAATCTAATTAATTACATGCTTTGTGATTAATTAATCTAAATTAATCGCATATATCAATATTTGCTGTGAGAAGCATTTCAAAATATTCAAATGTATTTTGGAAGATGAGTGAATCAATGAGTAGCATTATAAACTGGTCAACATGTCTTTTATTTCAATACTATTTCTCCAATATCTTGTTTGCTACAATTATCTTAAACAATACAGACCAACAGTTTGACATAAACTGCAATTTCAAATCTGACATAACATCTTTCCGGGGGGGATTAATTAATCGAAATTAATGCGTTAATTCGACAGCCCTAGTATGTATATATATAACTGTTAACAAAATGACAACAATGATTATTTAGTACTCTGCAACATCATTGCTGACTGAGCTCTGATAGTCTTTACAGTAAATCTTCAGTCTGGAATGGAAATTTCAAAAGTACCAAAAAAAACAACATTCAAGTTAATTGACATTACATTATATTCTATATCTATCTATCCACAGTGGAGTGGTGAGAGAGATTATCTTTAAATCATCAAGAGATTTTTCTTTTTGAGACTTGCAACTTTTCACAACTTTTTCTTTGCCAGGTCTGGATAAAAGGTAGGTATCTAGGTATCTCTTATTAAAAACCTGCGTGGTGTACGTGACTGACCTCAGTCGACCATCCTCTGCTGCAGCTCCTCCAGGGATGATTTTAGTGATGAAGATGCCGGGGTCGTCACCGATGTGTGGATTATCTGTCCCTCCCGCAATGCTAAAGCCCAACCCTGAGTTACCCTGCAGCCATGGAAACAGTCCGGATATAAGAAAACATGATTACTGCTGCTGTTATCCTTTAAATGAAGAGACAGCCAATTGTTTTTTACTTTTACATTGACGCTAATGTTAATGCTGATGCAAGTGTCTGGCAGTGGACATATTGTACATTAACTATGCCATCTTTTTTTCATTATGCATATATACCAACCAAGCCTTATGAAATGAACACATCTGTCATGTTCCAAATGTGTTAATTTGAGCTGATATTAAACCACATGTTTTACCAGCTGTTTACTGGTTATTGCAAATAAATAGAGTATAGTAAGGATCAGCATAACAAATTTACAATCTTATTTGTATGTTAATTTTCTCCCTAAACACAAATATGTAGATGCATCTTTTTTTCTAGTTTAAATTCATTAATATGTAGTTTTTCAAATCAGCTGAGCTACTCCACAACCCTTTCACATTTCCCTTTGCAACTGGATATTTACCCCCTGGCGTACAAGTACCACCGGTTGGGAATTACTGACACACATGATAAAATACATCTTGTGTACTATTTGACAGCACTGTGCAAACAACAACAACTGTCCTTGCAATCATCGTCATTACCTTTAAAGTATACATATATTAGACATTCCTTTTCTAAATGTTGACTTTAATCCTGTTGAAAAGCACAAGTAAAAAAGTGGCGTCATAGTGTCACTTCTCTCAGTATGATTACAAAGTGGTCAGAGGTGTAAAGTCTTCAGTTTATCATTACAGAATCCCAGCCTCTCTCCTGAGTTAACCTGGCTCTTTAATATCATGACATACTATGAAATATTGCATTTATAGGGCGGCAGGAACACACCAGGTCCTTCAGAGCAAGGGGCTGCACTTTGTCGGATCTGCAAATAAAATCCCCTGGATGTCCACTCACGAAATGAAAGCCAAGCTTTGATTAAGTTGTTAGCTGATGGGAATAGTAGTTTCTCTAGATTACAAAACCCACTGAGTGTCCCTGCAAGGCCTGGATGCCTGGAACGCTGAACCTGTTTAGCTCTCCCAGGCAATGATTTGAGAGGACCAGACACAGGCCTGTCTATGCTCAGAGACTAAACAAGATGGTTTTGATCATCCTCTGATGGCTGATGATAAATATGGAGGTCCTGGAGTATGGATGGAGGCTGGCTACAGTCTGTATGAAATCTCATCTCTCTGAAGCCCCACTGCTCTCCTTGTTGGTTAGTTGTCGTGTTCACGTTTGCTGTTGGTCTGGCTTTGTCTCTGCTCCTGATTGTATTGGAAATGTCAAAACTGCTTCCACTCTGCGCCTATTATTATCCACTTGGCCGATATTTCCATCTCAGTGACTTGGAGATGATGTCAACTATGCCACATCTGCTTCAGCACACAAATCGTTTTATAGTGCTGTAAGGGATAAAACTGTTTCATGCTGTTTGCCTTTAAAATCTGCATGAATTAATTTAATAACAAATCACCTTCTAATAAGCTATTTTAGGCCAGGACATGTTTTGGCAGTACATGTGTGTTGTTTATTTCTTGACATTGCATTCTAAAGGTGGTATGACCAAAAACTCCTGCAAAAGCTAGCATGGGCACATAAAGTCCTAACTGGTCCCCACACAATTCA